>NW_026112557.1:0-95673 GCF_024323335.1 Lathyrus oleraceus
TAGTGGCCGACGACATCCAGCATTAAGATGGGTTTTCTCTCTAAAGACCTTGTTCTTCGTAATGCCCATAGAATCAATCAAACTGTATTGTCCATACTTTCAATCATTAGATGAAGTATGATGCCGTTGGTAATGACAAAATTATCGTTGAATCAAGAACAATTCTTGAAAAATCTCTTTTTATAATTAATAAAGTATATGTAATGATAATTTAAATTTACATTGAATTAAAGAAATATTGTAATGCTAAATGATGTTTTGTCGTGGTTGACTTTTATTTTAAGTTAATATCTTCAATTTTTTGAAAGACATGTACTATTTAATATTAATCACATTAATTCATTGGTTATTTTAAATCACTCTTTAATATAATACAGTCAACGAAATTAAAAGCAAATGTTAGCAAAAAATAATATGTTAATTATTATGTATTTTAGCAATTGCAAATTCGGATGTTAAATTGAACATAATCAAACCTTAACATATTCTTAGAGAAATGAAAACTAAACCTTAGTTAATTAGATTAAAATATCTTACAACATTTTAATAATTAATACTAATTTTTCCTTATTTTATAGTAATATATACTATAAATTACAACCTTTTTTCGAGATATATTCATTAATTTCTCTTGTTTTCAAATTTGAACATAATTTAACATCAATACATCATTAGAAAATAAACTTTTGTCTTACTAATGTCACTTTTAAAGTTAATAATTATTTATTTTTTAGTTTTTTTTACACATTTTTGAAAAAAATTATATATACTTTTAAGATCAATGGTTTTGAAGTTGATTCTCAAGGTGCTAATGTAAAAATCACATCTATGGTTGAGATTAGGATAAAGGAGTAGATTAGTGGCCGATGACATCCAGCTTTAAGATGGGTTTCTCTCTAAATACATTGTTCTTCGTAATGCCCATAGAATCAATCAAACTGTATGTCCCTACTCTCAATCAATATGAAGTATGATGCCGTTGGTAATGACAAAATTTCGTTGAATCAAGACAATTCTTGAAAAATATCTTTTTATATATTAATAAGTATATGTAATGATAAATTTAATTTACATTGATTTAAAGAAATATTGTAATGCTAAATGATGTTTTGGTTGTCGTTGTTGAATTTTATTTTAAAGTATAATATCTTTCAATTTTTTGAAAGACATGTACTATTTAATATTAATCACATTATTCATTGTTATTTTTAAATCACTCTTTAATATAATACAATCCCAGAATTAAAAGCAAATGTTAGCAAAAAATAATATGTTAATATTATGTATTTTAGCAATTGCAACTTCGATGTTAAATTGAACATAATCCAACATTAACATATTCTTGAGAAATGAAAACTAAACCTTAGTTTATTAAGATAAAAAATCTTACAACATATTTAATAATTAATACTAATTTTTTCTTATTTTATAGTATAAAACTATAAATTACAAGCCTTTTTTCGAGATATTCATTATTTCTCTTGTTTTCAAAATTTGAACATATTTAACATCAATACATCAATTAGAAAAAAACTTTTGTCTTACTAATGTCACTTTTAAAGTTATAATTATTTATTTTTTAGTTTTTTTTTACCACTTTTTGAAAAAAATTATATATACTTTTAAGATCAATGGTTTTGAAGTTGATTCTTAAGGTGCTAATGTAAAAAATCACTCTATGGTTGACATATTGGATAAAGGAGTAGATTAGTGGCCGACGACATCCAGCTTTAAGATGGTTTTCTCTCTAAATACATTGTTCTTCGTAATGCCCTAGAATCAAATCAAACTGTATTGTCCATACTTTCAATCATAATGAAGTATGATGCCGTTGGTAATGACAAATTATCGTTGAATCAAGAACATTCTTGAAAAATATCTTTTTATATATTAATAAAGTATATGTAATGATCAATTTAAATTTACATTGAATTTAAAGAAATATGTAATGCTAAATGATGTTTTGTCGTTGTTGAATTTTATTTTAAAGTATAATTCTTTCAATTTTTTGAAAGACATGTACTATTTAATATTAAATCACATTAATTCATTGTTATTTTTAATCACTCTTTAATAAATACAGTCAACAGAATTAAAAGCAAATGTTAGCAAAAAATAATATATGTAATTATTATGTATTTTAGCAATTGCAAATTCGGATGTTAAATTGAACATAATCAAACATTAACATATTCTTAGAAATGAAAACTAAACTTAGTTAATAAGATTAAATAATCTTACAACATATTTAATACTTTAATACTAATTTTTTCTTATTTTATAGTAATATATACTATAAATTACAAGCCTTTTTTCGAGATATATTCATTAATTTCTCTTGTTTTCAAAATTTGAACATAATTTAACATCAATACATCAATTAGAAAAATAAACTTTGTCTTACTAATGTCACTTTTAAAGTTAATAATTATTTTTTTTTAGTTTTTTTTTTACACATTTTTGAAAAATTATATATACTTTTAAGATCAATGGTTTTGAAGTTGATTCTCAAGGTGCTAATGTAAAAATCACATCTATAGTTGAGATTATTGGATAAAGGAGTAGATTAGTGGCCGATGACATCCAGCTTTAAGATGGGTTTTCTCTCTAAATACATTGTTCTTCGTAATGCCCACAGATCAAATCAAAGTGTATTGTCCATAATTTCAATCGTTATATGAAGTTTGATGTCGTTGGCAATGACAAATTATTACAAATCAAATACAATTCTTGAAAATATCTTTTTATATATTAATAAAGTATATTAATGATAAATTTAAATTTACATCGAATTTAAAGAAATATTGTAATGCTAAATGATGTTTTGTCGTTGTTGATTATATTTTAAAGTATAATTTCTTTCAATTTTTTGAAAGACATACACTATTTTATCTTAAATCACTTTAATTATTTATTATTTTTAAATGTTCCTGTATATATACAATCATAGAATTAAAAGTAAAAGTTAACAAAAATAATATGTTAATTATTATCTATTTTACAATTGCAAATTCGGAAGTTAAATTGAACATAATCAAACATTAACATATGCTAGAGCAATCAAAACAAAAACTTAGTTATAGTAATTTATAATAATCTTACAATAACTTTAATATTTATAGTAATTTTTTTATTTTATAGTAAAATATACTATAAATTACAAGCCTTTTTTCGAGATATATTCATTAATGTCTCTTATTTTGAAAATTTGAACATGATTTACATCAATACATCATTAGAAAACAAACTTTTGTCTTACTAATGTCACTTTCAAAATTAATAATTATTTATTTTTTAGTTTTGTCTTTATTCATTTTTGAAAAAAAATCTATATACTTTAAGATCAATGGTTTTGAAGTTGATTCTAAAGGTGCTAATGTAAATAATCACGTTTGTGGTTGACATTATTGATAAAGGAGTTAGTGGCCGACGACATCCAGCATTAAGATGGGTTTTCTCTCTAAACATTGTTTGTTCTTCGTAATGCCCATAGAATCAAATCAACTGTATTGTCCATACTTTTCAATCATTATATGAAGTATGATGCCGTTGGTAATGACAAAATTATCGTTGAATCAAGAACAATTCTTGAAAATATCTTTTTATATATTAATAAAGTATATGTAATAAATTTAAATTTACATTGAATTAAAGAAATATTGTAATGCTAAATGATGTTTTGTCGTTGTTGAATTTTATTTTAAAGTATAATATCTTTCAATTTTTTGAAAGACATGTACTATTTAATATTAAATCACATTAATTCATTGTTATTTTTTAATCACTCTTTAATATAATACAGTCAACAGAATTAAAGCAATGTTAGCAAAAAATAATATGTTAATTATTATGTATTTTAGCAATTGCAAATTCGGATGTTAAATTGAACATAATCAAACATTAACATATTCTTAGAGAAATGAAAACTAAACCTTAGTTAATTAAGATTAAAATAATCTTACAACATATTTAATAATTAATACTAATTTTTCTTATTTTATAGTAATATATACATAAATTACAAGCCTTTTTTCGAGATATATTCATTAATTTCTCTTGTTTTCAAAATTTGAACATAATTTAACATCAATACATCAATTAGAAAAATAAACTTTTGTCTTACTAATGTCACTTTTAAAGTTAATAATTATTTATTTTTAGTTTTTTTTTACACATTTTTGAAAAAATTATATATACTTTTAAGATCAATGGTTTTGAAGTTGATTCTCAAGGTGCTAATGTAAAAAATCACATCTATGGTTGACATTATTGGATAAAGGAGTAGATTAGTGGCCGATGACATCCAGCTTTAAGATGGGTTTTCTCTCTAAATACATTGTTCTTCGTAATGCCCATAGAATCAAATCAAACTGTATTGTCCATACTCTCAATCATAATATGAAGTATGATGTCGTTGGTAATGACAAAATTATCGTTGAATCAAGAACAATTCTTGAAAAATATCTTTTTATATATTAATAAAGTATATGTAATGATAAATTTAAATTTACATTGAATTTAAAGAAATATTGTAATGCTAAATGATGTTTTGTCGTTGTTGAATTTTATTTTTTAAAGTATAATATCTTTCAATTTTTTGAAAGACATGTACTATTTAATATTAAATCACATTAATTTATTGTTATTTTTAAATCACTCTTTAATATAATACAGTCAACAGAATTAAAAGCAAATGTTAGCAAAAATAATATGTTAATTATTATGTATTTTGCAATTGCAAATTCGGATGTTAAATTGAACATAACAAACATTAACATATTCTTAGAGAAATGAAAACTAAACTTAGTTAATTAATTAAAATAATCTTACAACATATTTAATATTAATACTAATTTTTTCTTATTTTATAGTAATATATACTATAAATTACAAGCCTTTTTTCGAGATATATTCATTAATTTCTCTTGTTTTCAAAATTTGAACATAATTAAAATCAATACATCAATTAGAAAATAAACTTTTGTCTTACTAATGTCACTTTTAAAGTTAATAATTATTTATTTTTTAGTTTTTTACACATTTTTGAAAAATTATATATACTTTTAAGATCAATGGTTTTGAAGTTGATTCTCAAGGTGCTAATGTAAAAATCACATCTGGTTGACATTATTGGATAAAGGAGTAGATTAGTGGCCGATGACATCCAGCTTTAAGATGGGTTTTCTCTCTAAATACATTGTTCTTCGTAATGCCCATAGAATCAATCAAACTGTATTGTCCATACTCTCAATCATTATATGAAGTATGATGCCGTTGGTAATGACAAAATTATCGTTGAATCAAGAACAATTCTTGAAAAATATCTTTTTATATATTAATAAAGTATATGTAATGATAATTTAAATTTACATTGAATTAAAGAAATATTGTAATGCTAAATGATGTTTTGTCGTTGTTGAATTTTATTTTAAAGTATAATATCTTTCAATTTTTTGAAAGACATGTACTATTTAATATTAAATCACATTAATTCATTGTTATTTTTAATCACTCTTTAATATAATACAGTCAACAGAATTAAAAGCAAATGTTAGCAAAAATAATATGTTAATTATTATGTATTTTAGCAATTGCAAATTCGGATGTTAAATTGAACATAATCAAACATTAACATATTCTTAGAGAAATGAAAACTAAACCTTAGTTAATTAAGATTAAAATAATCTTACAACATATTTAATAATTAATACTAATTTTTCTTATTTATAGTAATATATACTATAAATTACAAGCCTTTTTTCGAGATATATTCATTAATTTCTCTTGTTTTCAAAATTTGAACATAATTTAACATCAATACATCAATTAGAAAAATAAACTTTTGTCTTACTAATGTCACTTTTAAAGTTAATAATTATTTATTTTTTAGTTTTTTTTACACATTTTTGAAAAAATTATATATACTTTTAAGATCAATGGTTTTGAAGTTGATTCTCAAGGTGCTAATGTAAAAAATCACATCTATGGTTGACATTATTGGATAAAGGAGTAGATTAGTGGCCGACGACATCCACTTTAAGATGGGTTTTCTCTCTAAATACATTGTTCTTCGTAATGCCCATAGAATCAAATCAAACTGTATTGTCCATACTTCAATCATTATATGAAGTATGATGCCGTTGGTAATGACAAAATTATCGTTGAATCAAGAACAATCTTGAAAAATATCTTTTTATATATTAATAAAGTATATGTAATGATAAATTTAAATTTACATTGAATTTAAAGAAATATTGTAATGCCAAATGATGTTTTGTCGTTGTTGAATTTTATTTTAAAGTATAATATCTTTCAATTTTTTGAAAGACATGTACTATTTAATATTAAATCACATTAATCATTGTTATTTTTAAATCACTCTTTAATATAATACAGTCAACAGAATTAAAAGCAAATGTTAGCAAAAAATAATATGTTAATTATTATGTATTTTAGCAATTGCAAATTCGGATGTTAAATTGAACATAATCAAACATTAACATATTCTTAGAGAAATGAAACTAAACCTTAGTTAATTAAGATTAAAATAATCTTACAACAATTTAATAATTAATACTAATTTTTCTTATTTTATAGTAATATATACTATAATTACAAGCCTTTTTTCGAGATATATTCATTAATTTTCTCTTGTTTTCAAAATTTGAACATAATTTAACATCAATACATCAATTAGAAAATAAACTTTTGTCTTACTAATGTCACTTTTAAAGTTAATAATTATTTATTTTTTAGTTTTTTTTTAACACATTTTTGAAAAAATTATATATACTTTTAAGATCAATGGTTTTGAAGTTGATTCTCAAGGTGCTAATGTAAAAATCACATCTATGGTTGACATTATTGGATAAAGGAGTAGATTAGTGGCCGATGACATCCAGCTTTAAGATGGGTTTTCTCTCTAAATACATTGTTCTTCGTAATGCCCATAGAATCAAATCAAACTGTATTGTCCATACTTTCAATCATTAATGAAGTATGATGTCGTTGGTAATGACAAAATTATCGTTGAATCAAGAACAATTCTTGAAAATATCTTTTTATATATTAATAAAGTATATGTAATGATAAATTTAAATTTACATTGAATTTAAAGAAATATTGTAATGCTAAATGATGTTTTGTCGTTGTTGAATTTTATTTTAAAGTATAATATCTTTCAATTTTTTGAAAGACATGTACTATTTAATATTAATCACATTAATTCATTGTTATTTTTAAATCACTCTTTAATATAATACAGTCAACAGAATTAAAAGCAAATGTTAGCAAAAAATAATATTTAATTATTATGTATTTTAGCAATTGCAAATTCGGATGTTAAATTGACATAATCAAACATTAACATATTCTTAGAGAAATGAAAACTAACCTTAGTTAATTAAGATTAAAATAATCTTACAACATATTTAATAATTAATACTAATTTTTCTTATTTTATAGTAATATATACTATAAATTACAAGCCTTTTTTCGAGATATATTCATTAATTTCTCTTGTTTTCAAAATTTGAACATAATTTAACATCAATACATCAATTAGAAAAATAAACTTTTGTCTTACTAATGTCACTTTTAAAGTTAATAATTATTTATTTTTTAGTTTTTTTTTTACACATTTTTGAAAAAAATTATATATACTTTTAAGATCAATGGTTTTGAAGTTGATTCTCAAGGTGCTAATGTAAAAAATCACATCTATGGTTGAGATTATTGGATAAAGGAGTAGATTAGTGGCCGATGACATCCAGCTTTAAGATGGGTTTTCTCTCTAAATACATTGTTCTTCGTAATGCCCATAGAATCAAATCAAACTGTATTGTCCATACTCTCAATCATAATATGAAGTATGATGCCGTTGGTAATGACAAAATTATCGTTGAATCAAGAACAATTCTTGAAAAATATCTTTTTATATATTAATAAAGTATATGTAATGATAAATTTAAATTTACATTGAATTTAAAGAAATATTGTAATGCTAAATGATGTTTTGTCGTTGTTGAATTTTATTTTAAAGTATAATATCTTTCAATTTTTTGAAAGACATGTACTATTTAATATTAAATCACATTAATTCATTGTTATTTTTAAATCACTCTTTAATATAATACAGTCAACAGAATTAAAAGCAAATGTTAGCAAAAAATAATATGTTAATTATTATGTATTTTAGCAATTGCAAATTCGGATGTTAAATTGAACATAATCAAACATTAACATATTCTTAGAGAAATGAAAACTAACCTTAGTTAATTAAGATTAAATAATCTTACAACATATTTAATAATTATACTAATTTTTCTTATTTTATAGTAATATATACTATAAATTACAAGCCTTTTTTCGAGATATATTCATTAATTTCTCTTGTTTTCAAAATTTGAACATAATTTAACATCAATACATCAATTAGAAAAATAAACTTTTGTCTTACTAATGTCACTTTTAAAGTTAATAATTATTTATTTTTAGTTTTTTTTTACACATTTTGAAAAAAATTATATATACTTTTAAGATCAATGGTTTTGAAGTTGATTCTCAAGGTGCTAATGTAAAAAATCACATCTATGGTTGACATTATTGGATAAAGGAGTAGATTAGTGGCCGACGACATCCAACTTTAAGATGGGTTTTCTCTCTAAATACATTGTTCTTCGTAATGCCCATAGAATCAAATCAAACTGTATTGTCCATACTTTCAATCATTATATGAAGTATGATGCCGTTGGTAATGACAAAATTATCGTTGAATCAAGAACAATTCTTGAAAAATATCTTTTTATATATTAATAAAGTATATGTAATGATAAATTTAAATTTACATTGAATTTAAAGAAATATTGTAATGCTAAATGATATTTTGTCGTTGTTGAATTTTATTTTAAAGTATAATATCTTTCAATTTTTTGAAAGACATGTACTATTTAATATTAAATCACATTAATTCATTGTTATTTTTAAATCACTCTTTAATATAATACAGTCAACAGAATTAAAAGCAAATGTTAGCAAAAAATAATATGTTAATTATTATGTATTTAGCAATTGCAAATTCGGATGTTAAATTGAACATAATCAAACATTAACATATTCTTAGAGAAATGAAAACTAAACCTTAGTTAATTAAGATTAAAATAATCTTACAACATATTTAATAATTAATACTAATTTTTCTTATTTTATAGTAATATATACTATAAATTACAAGCCTTTTTTCGAGATATATTCATTAATTTCTCTTGTTTTCAAAATTTGAACATAATTTAACATCAATACATCAATTAGAAAAATAAACTTTTGTCTTACTAATGTCACTTTTAAAGTTAATAATTATTTATTTTTTAGTTTTTTTTTACACATTTTTGAAAAAAATTATATATACTTTTAAGATCAATGGTTTTGAAGTTGATTCTCAAGGTGCTAATGTAAAAAATCACATCTATAGTTGAGATTATTGGATAAAGGAGTAGATTAGTGGCCGATGACATCCAGCTTTAAGATGGGTTTTCTCTCTAAATACATTGTTCTTCGTAATGCCCACAAATCAAATCAAAGTGTATTGTCCATAATTTCAATCGTTATATGAAGTTTGATGTCGTTGGCAATGACAAAATTATTTACAAATCAAATACAATTCTTGAAAAATATCTTTTTATATATTAATAAAGTATATTAATGATAAATTTAAATTTACATCGAATTTAAAGAAATATTGTAATGCTAAATGATGTTTTGTCGTTGTTGAATTATATTTTAAAGTATAATTTCTTTCAATTTTTTGAAAGACATACACTATTTTAATCTTAAATCAGTTTAATTATTTATTATTTTTAAATGTTCCTGTAATATAATACAATCAATAGAATTAAAAGTAAAAGTTAACAAAAAAATAATATGTTAATTATTATCTATTTTAACAATTGCAAATTCGGAAGTTAAATTGAACATAATCAAACATTAACATATGCCTAGAGCAATCAAAACAAAAACTTAGTTATAGTAATTTATACTAATCTTACAATAACTTTAATAATTTATAGTAATTTTTTTATTTTATAGTAATATATACTATAAATTACAAGCCTTTTTTCGAGATATATTCATTAATGTCTCTTATTTTGAAAATTTGAACATGATTTAACATCAATACATCAATTAGAAAAACAAACTTTTGTCTTACTAATGTCACTTTCAAAATTAATAATTATTTATTTTTTAGTTTTGTCTTTATTCATTTTTGAAAAAAAATCTATATACTTTAAGATCAATGGTTTTGAAGTTGATTCTAAAGGTGCTAATGTAAATAATCACGTTTGTGGTTGACATTATTGGATAAAGGAGTAGATTAGTGGCCGACGACATCCAGCATTAAGATGGGTTTTCTCTCTAAATACATTGTTCTTCGTAATGCCCATAGAATCAAATCAAACTGTATTGTCCATACTTTCAATCATTATATGAAGTATGATGCCGTTGGTAATGACAAAATTATCATTGAATCAAGAACAATTCTTGAAAAATATCTTTTTATATATTAACAAAGTATATGTAATGATAAATTTAAATTTACATTGAATTTAAAGAAATATTGTAATGCTAAATGATGTTTTGTCGTTGTTGAATTTTATTTTAAAGTATAATATCTTTCAATTTTTTGAAAGACATGTACTATTTAATATTAAATCACATTAATTCATTGTTATTTTTAAATCACTCTTTAATATAATACAGTCAACAGAATTAAAAGCAAATGTTAGCAAAAAATAATATTTTATTATTATGTATTTTAGCAATTGCAAATTCGGATGTTAAATTGAACATAATCAAACCTTAACATATTCTTAGAGAAATGAAAACTAAACCTTAGTTAATTAAGATTAAAATAATCTTACAACATATTTAATAATTAATACTAATTTTTCTTATTTTATAGTAATATATACTATAAATTACAAGCCTTTTTTCGAGATATATTCATTAATTTCTCTTGTTTTCAAAATTTGAACATAATTTAACATCAATACATCAATTAGAAAAATAAACTTTTGTCTTACTAATGTCACTTTTAAAGTTAATAATTATTTATTTTTTAGTTTTTTTTTACACATTTTTGAAAAAAATTCTATATACTTTAAGATCAATGTTTTTGAAGCTGATTCTAAAGGTGCTAATGTAAATAATCACGTTTGTGGTTGACATTATTGGATAAAGGAGTAGATTAGTGGCCGACGACATCCAGCTTTAAGATGGGTTTTCTCTCTAAATACATTGTTCTTCGTAATGCCCATAGAATCAAATCAAACTGTATTGTCCATACTTTCAATCATTATATGAAGTATGATGCCGTTGGTAATGACAAAATTATCGTTGAATCAAGAACAATTCTTGAAAAATATCTTTTTATTTATTAATAAAGTATATGTAATGATAAATTAAATTTACATTGAATTTAAAGAAATATTGTAATGCTAAATGATGTTTTGTCGTTGTTGAATTTTATTTTAAAGTATAATATCTTTCAATTTTTTGAAAGACATGTACTATTTAATATTAAATCACATTAATTCATTGTTATTTTTAAATCACTCTTTAATATAATACAGTCAACAGAATTAAAAGCAAATGTTAGCAAAAAATAATATGTTAATTATTATGTATTTTAGCAATTGCAAATTCGGATGTTAAATTGAACATAATCAAACCTTAACATATTCTTAGAGAAATGAAAACTGAACCTTAGTTAATTAAGATTAAAATAATCTTACAACATATTTAATAATTAATACTAATTTTTCTTATTTTATAGTAATATATACTATAAATTACAAGCCTTTTTTCGAGATATATTCATTAATTTCTCTTGTTTTCAAAATTTGAACATAATTTAACATCAATACATCAATTAGAAAAATAAACTTTTGTCTTACTAATGTCACTTTTAAAGTTAATAATTATTTATTTTGTAGTTTTTTTTTTACACATTTTTGAAAAAAATTATATATACTTTTAAGATCAATGGTTTTGAAGTTGATTCTCAAGGTGCTAATGTAAAAAATCACATCTATGGTTGAGATTATTGGATAAAGGAGTAGATTAGTGGCCGATGACATCCAGCTTTAAGATGGGTTTTCTCTCTAAATACATTGTTCTTCTAATGCCCACAGAATCAAATCAAAGTGTATTGTCCATAATTTCAATCCTTATATGAAGTTTGATGTCGTTGGTAATGACAAAATTATTGTCAAATCAAGTACAATTCTTTAAAAATATCTTTTTATATATATTAATAAAGTATATTAATGAAAAATTTAAATTTACATCGAATTTAAAGAAATATTGTAATGCTAAATGATGTTTTGTCGTTGTTGAATTATATTTTAAAGTATAATTTCTTTCAATTTTTTGAAAGACATGCACTATTTTAATCTTAAATCACTTTAATTATTTATTATTTTTAAATGTTCCTTTAATATAATACAATCAATAGAATTAAAAGTAAAAGTTAACAAAAAAATAATATGTTAATTATTATGTATTTTAACAATTGCAAATTCGGAAGTTAAATTGAACATAATCAAACATTAACATATGCTTAGAGCAATCAAAACAAAAACTTAGTTATAGTAATTTATACTAATCTTACAATAACTTTAATAATTTATAGTAATTTTTTTATTTTATAGTAATATATACTATAAATTACAAGCCTTTTTTCGAGATATATTCATTAATGTCTCTTATTTTGAAAATTTGAACATGATTTAACATCAATACATCAATTAGAAAAACAAACTTTTGTCTTACTAATGTGACTTTCAAAATTAATAATTATTTATTTTTTAGTTTTACTTTTACACATTTTTGAAAAAATTTCTATATACTTTTAAGATCAATGGTTTTGAAGCTGATTCTCAACTTAAGATGAGTTTTCTCTCTAAAGACATTGTTCTTCGTAATGCCCATAGAATCAAAACAAAGTGTATTTTCCATAATTTCAATCATTGTATGAAGTTTAATGTCGTTGGTAATGACAAAATTATTGTCGAATTAAGTACATTTCTTAAAAAATATCTTTTTATATATTAATAAAGTATATGTAATGAAAAATTTAAATTTACATCGAATTTAAAGAAATATTTGCAATGCTAAATGTTGTTTGACGATGTTGAATTTTACATTAAAGTATAAATTCTTTCAATTTTTGGAAAGACATGTGCTATTTTAATATTAAATCACTTTAATTATTTTTTATTTTTAAATCTTCCTTTAATATAATACAATCAATAGAATTAAAAGTAAAAGTTAACAAAAAATAATACGTTAGTTATTATGTAATTTAGCAATTGCATATTCGGAAGTTAAATAGAACATAATCAAACATTAACATATGCTTAGAGCAATCAAAACTAAAACTTAGTTATACTAATCTTACAACAACTTTAATAATTTATACTATTCTTTCTTATATTCATTAATGTCTCTTGTTTCGAAAATTTGAACATAAATTAACATCAATGCATCAATTAGAAAAATAAACTTTTGTATTACTAATGTCACTTTCAAAAATAATAATTATTTATATTTTAGTATAATTTTTACACATTTTCGAAAACATTTTTATATACTTTTAAGACCAATGGTTTTGAAGCTGATTCTCAAGGTGGTAACGTAAAAAATCACGTCTTTGGTTGAGATTATTGGATAAAGGAGTAGATTAGTGGCCGAAGACATCCAGCTGTAAGATGGGTTTTCTCTATAAATATATTGTTCTTCGTAATGCCCATAGAATCAACCCGAAGTGTATTGTCCATAATTTCTATCATTATATGAAGTTTGATGTCGTTGGTAATAACAAAATTATTGTCGAATCAAGTACAATTCTTGAATAAAAAATCTTTTTTTTATATTAATAAAGTATATGTAATCAAAAATTTAAATTTACATCGAATTTAAAGAAATATTGTAATGCTAAATGTTGTTTTGTCGATGTTGAATTCTATTTTAAAGTATAATTTCTTTCTTTGTTTTTGAAAGACATTTGCTATTTTAAAATTAAATCTCTTGAATTATTTTTTATTTTTAAATATTCCTTTAATATAATACATTCAATAGAATTAAAAGTAAAAGTTAACAAAAAAATAATATGTTAATTATTATGTATTCTAGCAATTGCAAATTTGGAAGTTACCTTGAACATAATCAAACATTAACATATGCTTAGAGCAATCAAAACTAAAACTTAGTTATACTAATTTAAACTAATCTTACAACAACTTTAATAATTTATACTAATTTTTCTTATTTTATAGTAATATATACTATAAATTATAAGCCCTTTTTCGAGATATATTCATTAATGTCTCTTGTTTTGAAAATTTGAACATAGTTTAACATCAATGCATAAATTAGTAAAACAAACTTTTGTCTTACTAATGTCACTTTCAAAATTAATAATTATTTATTTTTTAGTTTTAGTTTTACACATTTTTTAAAAAATTTCTATATACTTTTAAAATCAATGGTTTTGAAGCTGATTCTCAAGGTACTAACGTAAAAAATTCACGTCTATGGTTGAGATTAATGTATAAAGATTAGTGGCCGACAACATCCAACTTAAGATGAGTTTTCACTCTAAATACATTGTTCTTCGTAATGCCCATAGAATCAAAACAAAGTGTATTGTCCATAATTTCAATCATTGTATGAAGTTTAATGTCGTTGGTAATGACAAAATTATTGTCGAAATAAGTACAATTCTTAAAAAAATATCTTTATATATATTAATAATGTATATGTAATGAAAAATTTAAATTTACATCGAATTTAAAGAAATATTTGTAATGCTAAATGTTGTTTGACGATGTTGAATTTTACTTTAAAGTATAAATTCTTTTAATTTTTTGAAAGACATTTGTTATTTTAATATTAAATCACTTTAATTATTTTTTATTTTTAAATCTTCCTTTAATATAATACAATCAATAGAATTAAAAGTAAAAGTTAACAAAAAATAATACGTTAGTTATTATGTAATTTAGCAATTGCATATTCGGAAGTTAAATAGAACATAATCAAACATTAACATATGCTTAGAGCAATCAAAACTAAAACTTAGTTATACTAATTTATACTAATCTTACAACAACTTTAATAATTTATACTATTCTTTCTTATATTCATTAATGTCTCTTGTTTTGAAAATTTGAACATAAATTAACATCAATGCATCAATTAGAAAAATAAACTTTTGTATTACTAATGTGACTTTCAAAATTAATAATTATTTATATTTTAGTATAATTTTTACACATTTTCGAAAACATTTTTATATACTTTTAAGACCAATGGTTTTGAAGCTAATTCTCAAGGTGGTAACGTAAAAAATCACATCTTTGGTTGAGATTATTGGATAAAGGAGTAGATTAGTGGCCGACGACATCCAGCTGTAAGATGGGTTTTCTCTATAAATATATTGTTCTTCGTAATGCCCATAGAATCAAAACAAAGTGTATTGTCCATAATTTTTATCATTATATGAAGTTTGATGTCATTGGTAATAACAAAATTATTGTCGAATCAAGTACAATTTTTGAAAAAAAAACTTTTTTTTTATATTAATAAAGTATATGTAATCAAAAATTTAAATTTACATAGAATTTAAAGAAATATTGTAATGCTAAATGTTGTTTTGTCGATGTTGAATTCTATTTTAAAGTATAATTTCTTTCTTTTTTTTTAAAGACATTTGCTATTTTAAAATTAAATCTCTTGAATTATTTTTTATTTTTAAATATTCCTTTAATATAATACATTCAATAGAATTAAAAGTAAAAGTTAACAAAAAAATAATATGTTAATTATTATGTATTCTAGCAATTACAAATTTGGAAGTTACCTTGAACATAATCAAACATTAACATATGCTTAGAGCAATCAAAACTAAAACTTAGTTATACTAATTTAAACTAATCTTACAACAACTTTAATAATTTATACTAATTTTTCTTATTTTATAGTAATATATACTATAAATTATAAGCCCTTTTTCGAGATATATTCATTAATGTCTCTTGTTTTGAAAATTTGAACATAGTTTAACATCAATGCATCAATTAGTAAAACAAACTTTTGTCTTACTAATGTCACTTTCAAAATTAATTATTATTTATTTTTTAGTTATAGTTTTACACATTTTTTAAAAAATTTCTATATACTTTTAAAATCAATGGTTTTGAAGCTGATTCTCAAGGTACTAACGTAAAAAATTCACGTCTATGGTTGAGATTAATGTATAAAGATTAGTGGCCGACAACATCCAACTTAAGATGAGTTTTCACTCTAAATACATTGTTCTTCGTAATGCCCATAGAATCAAAACAAAGTGTATTGTCCATAATTTCAATCATTGTATGAAGTTTAATGTCGTTGGTAATGACAAAATTATTGTCGAAATAAGTACAATTCTTAAAAAAATATCTTTATATATATTAATAATGTATATGTAATGAAAAATTTAAATTTACATCGAATTTAAAGAAATATTTGTAATGCTAAATGTTGTTTGACGATGTTGAATTTTACTTTAAAGTATAAATTCTTTTAATTTTTTGAAAGACATTTGTTATTTTAATATTAAATCACTTTAATTATTTTTTATTTTTAAATCTTCCTTTAATATAATACAATCAATAGAATTAAAAGTAAAAGTTAACAAAAAATAATACGTTAGTTATTATGTAATTTAGCAATTGCATATTCGGAAGTTAAATAGAACATAATCAAACATTAACATATGCTTAGAGCAACCAAAACTAAAACTTAGTTATACTAATCTTACAACAACTTTAATAATTTATACTATTCTTTCTTATATTCATTAATGTCTCTTGTTTTGAAAATTTGAACATAAATTAACATCAATGCATCAATTAGAAAAATAAACTTTTGTATTACTAATGTCACTTTCAAAAATAATAATTATTTATATTTTAGTATAATTTTTACACATTTTCGAAAACATTTTTATATACTTTTAAGACCAATGGTTTTGAAGCTGATTCTCAAGGTGGTAACGTAAAAAATCACGTCTTTTGTTGAGATTATTGGATAAAGGAGTAGATTAGTGGCCGACGACATCCAGCTGTAAGATGGGTTTTCTCTATAAATATATTGTTCTTCGTAATGCCCATAGAATCAACACGAAGTGTATTGTCCATAATTTCTATCATTATATGAAGTTTGATGTCGTTGGTAATAACAAAATTATTGTCGAATCAAGTACAATTCTTGAAAAAAAATCTTTTTTTTATATTAATAAAGTATATGTAATCAAAAATTTAAATTTACATAGAATTTAAAGAAATATTGTAATGCTAAATGTTGTTTTGTCGATGTTGAATTCTACTTTAAAGTATAATTTCTTTCTTTGTTTTTGAAAGACATTTGCTATTTTAAAATTAAATCTCTTGAATTATTTTTTATTTTTAAATATTCCTTTAATATAATACATTCAATAGAATTAAAAGTAAAAGTTAACAAAAAAATAATATGTTAATTATTATGTATTCTAGCAATTGCAAATTTGGAAGTTACCTTGAACATAATCAAACATTAACATATGCTTAGAGCAATCAAAACTAAAACTTAGTTATACTAATTTAAACTAATCTTACAACAACTTTAATAATTTATACTAATTTTTCTTATTTTATCGTAATATATACTATAAATTATAAGCCCTTTTTCGAGATATATTCATTAATGTCTCTTGTTTTGAAAATTTGAACATAGTTTAACATCAATGCATCAATTAGTAAAACAAACTTTTGTCTTACTAATGTCACTTTCAAAATTAATAATTATTTATTTTTTAGTTATAGTTTTACACATTTTTTAAAAAATTTCTATATACTTTTAAAATCAATGGTTTTGAAGCTGATTCTCAAGGTACTAACGTAAAAAATTCACGTCTATGGTTGAGATTAATGTATAAAGATTAGTGGCCGACAACATCCAACTTAAGATGAGTTTTCACTCTAAATACATTGTTCTTCGTAATGCCCATAGAATCAAAACAAAGTGTATTGTCCATAATTTCAATCATTGTATGAAGTTTAATGTCGTTGGTAATGACAAAATTATTGTCGAAATAAGTACAATTCTTAAAAAAATATCTTTATATATATTAATAATGTATATGTAATGAAAAATTTAAATTTACATCGAATTTAAAGAAATATTTGTAATGCTAAATGTTGTTTGACGATGTTGAATTTTACTTTAAAGTATAAATTCTTTTAATTTTTTGAAAGACATTTGTTATTTTAATATTAAATCACTTTAATTATTTTTTATTTTTAAATCTTCCTTTAATATAATACAATCAATAGAATTAAAAGTAAAAGTTAACAAAAAATAATACGTTAGTTATTATGTAATTTAGCAATTGCATATTCGGAAGTTAAATAGAACATAATCAAACATTAACATATGCTTAGAGCAACCAAAACTAAAACTTAGTTATACTAATCTTACAACAACTTTAATAATTTATACTATTCTTTCTTATATTCATTAATGTCTCTTGTTTTGAAAATTTGAACATAAATTAACATCAATGCATCAATTAGAAAAATAAACTTTTGTATTACTAATGTCACTTTCAAAAATAATAATTATTTATATTTTAGTATAATTTTTACACATTTTCGAAAACATTTTTATATACTTTTAAGACCAATGGTTTTGAAGCTGATTCTCAAGGTGGTAACGTAAAAAATCACGTCTTTTGTTGAGATTATTGGATAAAGGAGTAGATTAGTGGCCGACGACATCCAGCTGTAAGATGGGTTTTCTCTATAAATATATTGTTCTTCGTAATGCCCATAGAATCAACACGAAGTGTATTGTCCATAATTTCTATCATTATATGAAGTTTGATGTCGTTGGTAATAACAAAATTATTGTCGAATCAAGTACAATTCTTGAAAAAAAATCTTTTTTTTATATTAATAAAGTATATGTAATCAAAAATTTAAATTTACATCGAATTTAAAGAAATATTGTAATGCTAAATGTTGTTTTGTCGATGTTGAATTCTACTTTAAAGTATAATTTCTTTCTTTGTTTTTGAAAGACATTTGCTATTTTAAAATTAAATCTCTTGAATTATTTTTTATTTTTAAATATTCCTTTAATATAATACATTCAATAGAATTAAAAGTAAAAGTTAACAAAAAAATAATATGTTAATTATTATGTATTCTAGCAATTGCAAATTTGGAAGTTACCTTGAACATAATCAAACATTAACATATGCTTAGAGCAATCAAAACTAAAACTTAGTTATACTAATTTAAACTAATCTTACAACAACTTTAATAATTTATACTAATTTTTCTTATTTTATCGTAATATATACTATAAATTATAAGCCCTTTTTCGAGATATATTCATTAATGTCTCTTGTTTTGAAAATTTGAACATAGTTTAACATCAATGCATCAATTAGTAAAACAAACTTTTGTCTTACTAATGTCACTTTCAAAATTAATAATTATTTATTTTTTAGTTTTAGTTTTACACATTTTTTAAAAAATTTCTATATACTTTTAAAATCAATGGTTTTGAAGCTGATTCTCAAGGTACTAACGTAAAAAAATTCACGTCTATGGTTGAGATTAATGTATAAAGATTAGTGGCCGACAACATCCAACTTAAGATGAGTTTTCACTCTAAATACATTGTTCTTCGTAATGCCCATAGAATCAAAACCAAGTGTATTGTCCATAATTTCAATCATTGTATGAAGTTTAATGTCGTTGGTAATGACAAAATTATTGTCGAAATAAGTACAATTCTTAAAAAAATATCTTTATATATATTAATAATGTATATGTAATGAAAAATTTAAATTTACATCGAATTTAAAGAAATATTTGTAATGCTAAATGTTGTTTGACGATGTTGAATTTTACTTTAAAGTATAAATTCTTTTAATTTTTTGAAAGACATTTGTTATTTTAATATTAAATCACTTTAATTATTTTTTATTTTTAAATCTTCCTTTAATATAATACAATCAATAGAATTAAAAGTAAAAGTTAACAAAAAATAATACGTTAGTTATTATGTAATTTAGCAATTGCATATTCGGAAGTTAAATAGAACATAATCAAACATTAACATATGCTTAGAGCAATCAAAACTAAAACTTAGTTATACTAATTTATACTAATCTTACAACAACTTTAATAATTTATACTATTCTTTCTTATATTCATTAATGTCTCTTGTTTTGAAAATTTGAACATAAATTAACATCAATGCATCAATTAGAAAAATAAACTTTTGTATTACTAATGTGACTTTCAAAATTAATAATTATTTATATTTTAGTATAATATTTACACATTTTCGAAAACATTTTTATATACTTTTAAGACCAATGGTTTTGAAGCTAATTCTCAAGGTGGTAACGTAAAAAATGACGTCTTTGGTTGAGATTATTGGATAAAGGAGTAGATTAGTGGCCGACGACATCCAGCTGTAAGATGGGTTTTCTCTATAAATATATTGTTCTTCGTAATGCCCATAGAATCAAAACAAAGTGTATTGTCCATAATTTTTATCATTATATGAAGTTTGATGTCGTTGGTAATAACAAAATTATTGTCGAATCAAGTACAATTTTTGAAAAAAAAACTTTTTTTTTATATTAATAAAGTATATGTAATCAAAAATTTAAATTTACATAGAATTTAAAGAAATATTGTAATGCTAAATGTTGTTTTGTCGATGTTGAATTCTATTTTAAAGTATAATTTCTTTCTTTTTTTTTTGAAAGACATTTGCTATTTTAAAATTAAATCTCTTGAATTATTTTTTATTTTTAAATATTCCTTTAATATAATACATTCAATAGAATTAAAAGTAAAAGTTAACAAAAAAATAATATGTTAATTATTATGTATTCTAGCAATTGCAAATTTGGAAGTTACCTTGAACATAATCAAACATTAACATATGTTTAGAGCAATCAAAACTAAAACTTAGTTATACTAATTTAAACTAATCTTACAACAACTTTAATAATTTATACTAATTTTTCTTATTTTATAGTAATATATAATATTAAATATAAGCCCTTTTTCGAGATATATTCATTAATGTCTCTTGTTTTGAAAATTTGAACATAGTTTAACATCAATGCATCAATTAGTAAAACAAACTTTTGTCTTACTAATGTCACTTTCAAAATTAATAATTATTTATTTTTTAGTTTTAGTTTTACACATTTTTTAAAAAATTTCTATATACTTTTAAAATCAATGGTTTTGAAGCTGATTCTCATGGTACTAACGTAAAAAATTCACGTCTATGGTTGAGATTATTGTATAAAGATTAGTGGCCGACAACATCCAACTTAAGATGAGTTTTCATTCTAAATACATTGTTCTTCGTAATGCCCATAGAATCAAAACAAAGTGTATTGTCCATAATTTCAATCATTGTATGAAGTTTAGTGTCGTTGGTAATGACAAAATTATTGTCGAAATAAGTACAATTCTTTAAAAAATATCTTTATATATAGTAATAATGTATAAGTAATGAAAAATTTAAATTTACATCGAATTTAAAGAAATATTTGTAATGCTAAATGTTGTTTGACGATGTTGAATTTTACTTTAAAGTATAAATTCTTTTAATTTTTTGAAAGACATTTGTTATTTTAATATTAAATCACTTTAATTATTTTTTATTTTTAAATCTTCCTTTAATATAATACAATCAATAGAATTAAAAGTAAAAGTTAACAAAAAATAATACGTTAGTTATTATGTAATTTAGCAATTGCATATTCTGAAGTTAAATAGAACATAATCAAACATTAACATATGCTTAGAGCAATCAAAACTAAAACTTAGTTATACTAATTTATACTAATCTTACAACAACTTTAATAATTTACACTATTCTTTCTTATATTCATTAATGTCTCTTGTTTCGAAAATTTGAACATAAATTAACATCAATGCATCAATTAGAAAAATAAACTTTTGTATTACTAATGTCACTTTCAAAATTAATAATTATTTATATTTTAGTATAATTTTTACACATTTTCGAAAACATTTGTATATACTTTTAAGACCAATGGTTTTGAAGCTGATTCTCAAGGTGGTAACGTAAAAAATCACGTCTTTGGTTGAGATTATTGGATAAAGGAGTAGATTAGTGGCTGACGACATCCAGCTGTAAGATGGGTTTTCTCTATAAATATATTGTTCTTCGTAATGCCCATAGAATCAAAACAAAGTGTATTGTCCATAATTTCAATCATTGTATGAAGTTTAATGTCGTTGGTAATGACAAAATTATTGTCGAAATAAGTACAATTCTTAAAAAATATCTTTTTATATATTAATAATGTATATGTAATGAAAAATTTAAATTTACATCGAATTTAAAGAAATATTTGTAATGCTAAATGTTGTTTGACGATGTTGAATTTTACTTTAAAGTATAAATTCTTTCAATTTTTTGAAAGACATTTGCTATTTTAATATTAAATCACTTTAATTATTTTTTATTTTTAAATCTTCCTTTAATATAATACAATCAATAGAATTAAAAGTAAAAGTTAACAAAAAATAATACGTTAGTTATTATGTAATTTAGCAATTGCATATTCGGAAGTTAAATAGAACATAATCAAACATTAACATATGCTTAGAGCAATCAAAACTAAAACTTAGTTATACTAATTTATACTAATTTTACAACAACTTTAATAATTTATACTATTCTTTCTTATATTCATTAATGTCTCTTGTTTCGAAAATTTGAACATAAATTTACATCAATGCATCAATTAGAAAAATAAACTTTTGTATTACTAATGTCACTTTCAAAATTAATAATTATTTATATTTTAGTATAACTTTTACACATTTTCGAAAACATTTTTATATATTTTTAAGACCAATGGTTTGGAAGCTGATTCTCAAGGTGGTAACGTAAAAAATCACGTCTTTGGTTGAGATTATTGGATAAAGGAGTAGATTAGTGGCCGACGACATCCAACTGTAAGATGGGTTTTCTCTATAAATATATTGTTCTTCGTAATGCCCATAGAATCAAAACAAAGTGTATTGTCCATAATTTCTATCATTATATGAAGTTTGATGTCGTTGGTAATAACAAAATTATTGTCGAATCAAGTACAATTCTTGAAAAAAAATCTTTTTTTTATATTAATAAAGTATATGTAATCAAAAATTTAAATTTACATCGAATTTAAAGAAATATTGTAATGCTAAATGTTGTTTTGTCGATGTTGAATTCTATTTTAAAGTATAATTTCTTTCTTTTTTTTTGAAAGACATTTGCTATTTTAAAATTAAATCTCTTGAATTATTTTTTATTTTTAAATATTCCTTTAATATAATACATTCAATAGAATTAAAAGTAAAAGTTAACAAAAAAATAATATGTTAATTATTATGTATTCTAGCAATTACAAATTTGGAAGTTACCTTTAACATAATCAAACATTAACATATGCTTAGAGCAATCAAAACTAAAATCTAGTTATACTAATTTAAACTAATCTTACAACAACTTTAATAATTTATACTAATTTTTCTTATTTTATAGTAATATATACTATAAATTATAAGCCCTTTTTCGAGATATATTCATTAATGTCTCTTGTTTTGAAAATTTGAACATAGTTTAACATCAATGCATCAATTAGTAAAACAAACTATTGTCTTACTAATGTCACTTTCAAAATTAATAATTATTTATTTTTTAGTTTTAGTTCTACACATTTTTGAAAAAATTTCTACATACTTTTAAAATCAACGGTTTTGAAGCTTATTCTCAAGGTACTAACAGAAAAAATTCACGTTTATGGTTGAGATTATTGTATAAAGATTAGTGGCCGATAACATCCAACTTAAGATGAGTTTTCACTCTTAATTATTATGTATTTTAGCAATTCCAAATTCGGAAGTTAATTGAATATAATCCATACATTAATATATGCTTAGAGCAATCAAACCTAAAACTTAGTTAACTAAGACTAAAATATTCTTACAACAAATTTAATAATATATACTAATTTTTCTTATTTTACTGTTATATAAACTATAAGTTACAAGCCCTTTTTCGAGATATATTCATTAATATCTCTTGTTTTAGAATATTTAACATAATTTAACATTAATACATCAATTAGAAAAACAAACATTAGTCTTACTAATGTCGCTTTCAAAAGTAATAATTATTTAATTTTTAGTTTTGTTTTTAAACATTTTAAAAAAAAAATCTTTATACTTTTAAGATCAATGGTTTTGAAACTGATTGTCAAGGCGCTAATGTAAAAAATCACGTCTATAATTGACATTATTGGATAAAGGGGTAGTATAGTGGCCGACGACATCCGACTTTAAGATGGGTTTTTTCTCTAATTACACCCGTCTTCATAATGCCCATAGAAACAAAATAAAATGTATTAAAACCACACTTTCAATCATTATGTGAAGTTTGATGTCGTTGGTAATGACAAAATTATTGTCGAATCAAGTATAATTGTTGAAAAATATCTCTTTATAAATTAATAAAGTATATGTAATGATAAACTAACATTTAGATCAATTTTAAAGAAATATTATAATGCTAAATGATGTTTCGCCGTTGTTGAATTCTATTTTAATGTCTATTTTCTTTTAATTTTTTGAATGACATGTGCTATTTAATATTAAATCACTTAAATTTTTTGTTATTTTCAAATCTTCCTTTAATATAATATAATTAAGAAAATTAAAAGTAAATGTGAGAGAAAATAATAAGTTAACTATTATGTATTTTAACAACTGCAAATTCGGAAGTTAATTGAACATAATCATACATTAATATATGCTTAGAGCAATCAAAACTAAAACTTAGTTAACTAAGACTAAAATATTCTTACAACAACTATAATAATTTATACTAATTTTTCTTATTTTACTGTTATATAAACTATAATTTACAAGCCCTTTTTCGAGATATATTCATTAATGTCTCTTCTTTTAAAAAATTTAACATAATTTAACATTAATACATCAATTACAAAAACAAACATTAGTCTTACTAATGTTGCTTTCAAAAGTAATAATTATTTATTTTTTAGTTTTGTTTTTAAACATTTTAAAAAATAAATCTTTATACTTTTAAGATCAATGGTTTTGAAGCTGATTGTCAAGGCGCTAATTTAAAAAATCACGTCTATAATTGACATTATTGGATAAAGGAGTAGTATAGTGGCCGAGGACATCCGGCTTTAAGATGGGTTTTTTCTCTAATTACATCCGTCTTCATAATGCCCATAGAAACAAAATAAAATGTATTAAAACCACACTTTCAATCATTATGTGAAGTTTGATGTCGTTGGTAATGACAAAATTATTGTCGAATCAAGTATAATTGTTGAAAAATATCTCTTTATAAATTAATAAAGTATATGTAATGATAAATTTAAATTTACTTCAAATTTAAAGAGATATTATAATTAAAAATGATGTTTCGCCGTTGTTGAATTCAATTTTAAAGTATAATTTCTTTCAATTTTTTGAATGACATGTGTTATTTAATATTAAATCACTTTAATTTTATGTTATTTTTAAATCTTCCTTTAGTATAATACGATCAACAAAATTAAAAGTAAATGTTAGAAAAAAATAATATCTTAATTATTATGTATTTTAGCAATTCCAAATTCGGAAGTTAATTGAATATAATCCATACATTAATTATGCTTAGAGCATCAAACCTAAAACTTAGTTAACTAAGACTAAAATATAGTTACAACAAATTTAATAATATATACTAATTTTTCTTATTTTACTGTTATATAAACTATAATTTACAAGCCCTTTTTCGAGATATATTCATTAATGTCTCTTGTTTTAGAAAATTTAACATAATTTAACATTAATACATCAATTAGAAAAACAAACATTAGTCTTACTAATGTCGCTTTCAAAAGTAATAATTATTTAATTTTTAGTTTTGTTTTTAAACATTTAAAAAAAAAATCTTTATACTTTTAAGATCAATGGTTTTGAAGCTGATTGTCAAGGCGCTAATGTAAAAAATCACGTCTATAATTGACATTATTGGATAAAGGGGTAGTATAGTGGCCGACGACATCCGACTTTAAGATGGGTTTTTTCTCTAATTACACCCGTCTTCATAATGCCCATAGAAACAAAATAAAATGTATTAAAACCACACTTTCAATCATTATGTGAAGTTTGATGTCGTTGGTAATGACAAAATTATTGTCGAATCAAGTATAATTGTTGAAAAATATCTCTTTATAAATTAATAAAGTATATGTAATGATAAACTAACATTTAGATCAATTTTAAAGAAATATTATAATGCTAAATGATGTTTCGCCGTTGTTGAATTCTATTTTAATGTCTATTTTCTTTTAATTTTTTGAATGACATGTGCTATTTAATATTAAATCACTTAAATTTTTTGTTATTTTCAAATCTTCCTTTAATATAATATAATTAAGAAAATTAAAAGTAAATGTGAGAGAAAATAATAAGTTAACTATTATGTATTTTAACAACTGCAAATTCGGAAGTTAATTGAACATAATCATACATTAATATATGCTTAGAGCAATCAAAACTAAAACTTAGTTAACTAAGACTAAAATATTCTTACAACAACTATAATAATTTATACTAATTTTTCTTATTTTACTGTTATATAAACTATAATTTACAAGCCCTTTTTCGAGATATATTCATTAATGTCTCTTCTTTTAAAAATTTAACATAATTTAACATTAATACATCAATTACAAAAACAAACATTAGTCTTACTAATGTTGCTTTCAAAAGTAATAATTATTTATTTTTTAGTTTTGTTTTTAAACATTTTAAAAAATAAATCTTTATACTTTTAAGATCAATGGTTTTGAAGCTGATTGTCAAGGCGCTAATTTAAAAAATCACGTCTATAATTGACATTATTGGATAAAGGAGTAGTATAGTGGCCGAGGACATCCGGCTTTAAGATGGGTTTTTTCTCTAATTACATCCGTCTTCATAATGCCCATAGAAACAAAATAAAATGTATTAAAACCACACTTTCAATCATTATGTGAAGTTTGATGTCGTTGGTAATGACAAAATTATTGTCGAATCAAGTATAATTGTTGAAAAATATCTCTTTATAAATTAATAAAGTATATGTAATGATAAATTTAAATTTACTTCAAATTTAAAGAGATATTATAATTAAAAATGATGTTTCGCCGTTGTTGAATTCAATTTTAAAGTATAATTTCTTTCAATTTTTTGAATGACATGTGTTATTTAATATTAAATCACTTTAATTTTATGTTATTTTTAAATCTTCCTTTAGTATAATACGATCAACAAAATTAAAAGTAAATGTTAGAAAAAAATAATATCTTAATTATTATGTATTTTAGCAATTCCAAATTCGGAAGTTAATTGAATATAATCCATACATTAATTATGCTTAGAGCATCAAACCTAAAACTTAGTTAACTAAGACTAAAATATAGTTACAACAAATTTAATAATATATACTAATTTTTCTTATTTTACTGTTATATAAACTATAATTTACAAGCCCTTTTTCGAGATATATTCATTAATGTCTCTTGTTTTAGAAAATTTAACATAATTTAACATTAATACATCAATTAGAAAAACAAACATTAGTCTTACTAATGTCGCTTTCAAAAGTAATAATTATTTAATTTTTAGTTTTGTTTTTAAACATTTAAAAAAAAAATCTTTATACTTTTAAGATCAATGGTTTTGAAGCTGATTGTCAAGGCGCTAATGTAAAAAATCACGTCTATAATTGACATTATTGGATAAAGGGGTAGTATAGTGGCCGACGACATCCGACTTTAAGATGGGTTTTTTCTCTAATTACACCCGTCTTCATAATGCCCATAGAAACAAAATAAAATGTATTAAAACCACACTTTCAATCATTATGTGAAGTTTGATGTCGTTGGTAATGACAAAATTATTGTCGAATCAAGTATAATTGTTGAAAAATATCTCTTTATAAATTAATAAAGTATATGTAATGATAAACTAACATTTAGATCAATTTTAAAGAAATATTATAATGCTAAATGATGTTTCGCCGTTGTTGAATTCTATTTTAATGTCTATTTTCTTTTAATTTTTTGAATGACATGTGCTATTTAATATTAAATCACTTAAATTTTTTGTTATTTTCAAATCTTCCTTTAATATAATATAATTAAGAAAATTAAAAGTAAATGTGAGAGAAAATAATAAGTTAACTATTATGTATTTTAACAACTGCAAATTCGGAAGTTAATTGAACATAATCATACATTAATATATGCTTAGAGCAATCAAAACTAAAACTTAGTTAACTAAGACTAAAATATTCTTACAACAACTATAATAATTTATACTAATTTTTCTTATTTTACTGTTATATAAACTATAATTTACAAGCCCTTTTTCGAGATATATTCATTAATGTCTCTTCTTTTAAAAAATTTAACATAATTTAACATTAATACATCAATTACAAAAACAAACATTAGTCTTACTAATGTTGCTTTCAAAAGTAATAATTATTTATTTTTTAGTTTTGTTTTTAAACATTTTAAAAAATAAATCTTTATACTTTTAAGATCAATGGTTTTGAAGCTGATTGTCAAGGCGCTAATTTAAAAAATCACGTCTATAATTGACATTATTGGATAAAGGAGTAGTATAGTGGCCGAGGACATCCGGCTTTAAGATGGGTTTTTTCTCTAATTACATCCGTCTTCATAATGCCCATAGAAACAAAATAAAATGTATTAAAACCACACTTTCAATCATTATGTGAAGTTTGATGTCGTTGGTAATGACAAAATTATTGTCGAATCAAGTATAATTGTTGAAAAATATCTCTTTATAAATTAATAAAGTATATGTAATGATAAATTTAAATTTACTTCAAATTTAAAGAGATATTATAATTAAAAATGATGTTTCGCCGTTGTTGAATTCAATTTTAAAGTATAATTTCTTTCAATTTTTTGAATGACATGTGTTATTTAATATTAAATCACTTTAATTTTATGTTATTTTTAAATCTTCCTTTAGTATAATACGATCAACAAAATTAAAAGTAAATGTTAGAAAAAAATAATATCTTAATTATTATGTATTTTAGCAATTCCAAATTCGGAAGTTAATTGAATATAATCCATACATTAATTATGCTTAGAGCATCAAACCTAAAACTTAGTTAACTAAGACTAAAATATAGTTACAACAAATTTAATAATATATACTAATTTTTCTTATTTTACTGTTATATAAACTATAATTTACAAGCCCTTTTTCGAGATATATTCATTAATGTCTCTTGTTTTAGAAAATTTAACATAATTTAACATTAATACATCAATTAGAAAAACAAACATTAGTCTTACTAATGTCGCTTTCAAAAGTAATAATTATTTAATTTTTAGTTTTGTTTTTAAACATTTAAAAAAAAAATCTTTATACTTTTAAGATCAATGGTTTTGAAGCTGATTGTCAAGGCGCTAATGTAAAAAATCACGTCTATAATTGACATTATTGGATAAAGGGGTAGTATAGTGGCCGACGACATCCGACTTTAAGATGGGTTTTTTCTCTAATTACACCCGTCTTCATAATGCCCATAGAAACAAAATAAAATGTATTAAAACCACACTTTCAATCATTATGTGAAGTTTGATGTCGTTGGTAATGACAAAATTATTGTCGAATCAAGTATAATTGTTGAAAAATATCTCTTTATAAATTAATAAAGTATATGTAATGATAAACTAACATTTAGATCAATTTTAAAGAAATATTATAATGCTAAATGATGTTTCGCCGTTGTTGAATTCTATTTTAATGTCTATTTTCTTTTAATTTTTTGAATGACATGTGCTATTTAATATTAAATCACTTAAATTTTTTGTTATTTTCAAATCTTCCTTTAATATAATATAATTAAGAAAATTAAAAGTAAATGTGAGAGAAAATAATAAGTTAACTATTATGTATTTTAACAACTGCAAATTCGGAAGTTAATTGAACATAATCATACATTAATATATGCTTAGAGCAATCAAAACTAAAACTTAGTTAACTAAGACTAAAATATTCTTACAACAACTATAATAATTTATACTAATTTTTCTTATTTTACTGTTATATAAACTATAATTTACAAGCCCTTTTTCGAGATATATTCATTAATGTCTCTTCTTTTAAAAAATTTAACATAATTTAACATTAATACATCAATTACAAAAACAAACATTAGTCTTACTAATGTTGCTTTCAAAAGTAATAATTATTTATTTTTTAGTTTTGTTTTTAAACATTTTAAAAAAAAATCTTTATACTTTTAAGATCAATGGTTTTGAAGCTGATTGTCAAGGCGCTAATTTAAAAAATCACGTCTATAATTGACATTATTGGATAAAGGAGTAGTATAGTGGCCGAGGACATCCGGCTTTAAGATGGGTTTTTTCTCTAATTACATCCGTCTTCATAATGCCCATAGAAACAAAATAAAATGTATTAAAACCACACTTTCAATCATTATGTGAAGTTTGATGTCGTTGGTAATGACAAAATTATTGTCGAATCAAGTATAATTGTTGAAAAATATCTCTTTATAAATTAATAAAGTATATGTAATGATAAATTTAAATTTACTTCAAATTTAAAGAGATATTATAATTAAAAATGATGTTTCGCCGTTGTTGAATTCAATTTTAAAGTATAATTTCTTTCAATTTTTTGAATGACATGTGTTATTTAATATTAAATCACTTTAATTTTATGTTATTTTTAAATCTTCCTTTAGTATAATACGATCAACAAAATTAAAAGTAAATGTTAGAAAAAAATAATATCTTAATTATTATGTATTTTAGCAATTCCAAATTCGGAAGTTAATTGAATATAATCCATACATTAATTATGCTTAGAGCATCAAACCTAAAACTTAGTTAACTAAGACTAAAATATAGTTACAACAAATTTAATAATATATACTAATTTTTCTTATTTTACTGTTATATAAACTATAATTTACAAGCCCTTTTTCGAGATATATTCATTAATGTCTCTTGTTTTAGAAAATTTAACATAATTTAACATTAATACATCAATTAGAAAAACAAACATTAGTCTTACTAATGTCGCTTTCAAAAGTAATAATTATTTAATTTTTAGTTTTGTTTTTAAACATTTAAAAAAAAAATCTTTATACTTTTAAGATCAATGGTTTTGAAGCTGATTGTCAAGGCGCTAATGTAAAAAATCACGTCTATAATTGACATTATTGGATAAAGGGTAGTATAGTGGCCGACGACATCCGACTTTAAGATGGGTTTTTTCTCTAATTACACCCGTCTTCATAATGCCCATAGAAACAAAATAAAATGTATTAAAACCACACTTTCAATCATTATGTGAAGTTTGATGTCGTTGGTAATGACAAAATTATTGTCGAATCAAGTATAATTGTTGAAAAATATCTCTTTATAAATTAATAAAGTATATGTAATGATAAACTAACATTTAGATCAATTTTAAAGAAATATTATAATGCTAAATGATGTTTCGCCGTTGTTGAATTCTATTTTAATGTCTATTTTCTTTTAATTTTTTGAATGACATGTGCTATTTAATATTAAATCACTTAAATTTTTTGTTATTTTCAAATCTTCCTTTAATATAATATAATTAAGAAAATTAAAAGTAAATGTGAGAGAAAATAATAAGTTAACTATTATGTATTTTAACAACTGCAAATTCGGAAGTTAATTGAACATAATCATACATTAATATATGCTTAGAGCAATCAAAACTAAAACTTAGTTAACTAAGACTAAAATATTCTTACAACAACTATAATAATTTATACTAATTTTTCTTATTTTACTGTTATATAAACTATAATTTACAAGCCCTTTTTCGAGATATATTCATTAATGTCTCTTCTTTTAAAAAATTTAACATAATTTAACATTAATACATCAATTACAAAAACAAACATTAGTCTTACTAATGTTGCTTTCAAAAGTAATAATTATTTATTTTTTAGTTTTGTTTTTAAACATTTTAAAAAAAAATCTTTATACTTTTAAGATCAATGGTTTTGAAGCTGATTGTCAAGGCGCTAATTTAAAAAATCACGTCTATAATTGACATTATTGGATAAAGGAGTAGTATAGTGGCCGAGGACATCCGGCTTTAAGATGGGTTTTTTCTCTAATTACATCCGTCTTCATAATGCCCATAGAAACAAAATAAAATGTATTAAAACCACACTTTCAATCATTATGTGAAGTTTGATGTCGTTGGTAATGACAAAATTATTGTCGAATCAAGTATAATTGTTGAAAAATATCTCTTTATAAATTAATAAAGTATATGTAATGATAAATTTAAATTTACTTCAAATTTAAAGAGATATTATAATTAAAAATGATGTTTCGCCGTTGTTGAATTCAATTTTAAAGTATAATTTCTTTCAATTTTTTGAATGACATGTGTTATTTAATATTAAATCACTTTAATTTTATGTTATTTTTAAATCTTCCTTTAGTATAATACGATCAACAAAATTAAAAGTAAATGTTAGAAAAAAATAATATCTTAATTATTATGTATTTTAGCAATTCCAAATTCGGAAGTTAATTGAATATAATCCATACATTAATTATGCTTAGAGCATCAAACCTAAAACTTAGTTAACTAAGACTAAAATATAGTTACAACAAATTTAATAATATATACTAATTTTTCTTATTTTACTGTTATATAAACTATAATTTACAAGCCCTTTTTCGAGATATATTCATTAATGTCTCTTGTTTTAGAAAATTTAACATAATTTAACATTAATACATCAATTAGAAAAACAAACATTAGTCTTACTAATGTCGCTTTCAAAAGTAATAATTATTTAATTTTTAGTTTTGTTTTTAAACATTTAAAAAAAAAATCTTTATACTTTTAAGATCAATGGTTTTGAAGCTGATTGTCAAGGCGCTAATGTAAAAAATCACGTCTATAATTGACATTATTGGATAAAGGGTAGTATAGTGGCCGACGACATCCGACTTTAAGATGGGTTTTTTCTCTAATTACACCCGTCTTCATAATGCCCATAGAAACAAAATAAAATGTATTAAAACCACACTTTCAATCATTATGTGAAGTTTGATGTCGTTGGTAATGACAAAATTATTGTCGAATCAAGTATAATTGTTGAAAAATATCTCTTTATAAATTAATAAAGTATATGTAATGATAAATTAACATTTAGATCAATTTTAAAGAAATATTATAATGCTAAATGATGTTTCGCCGTTGTTGAATTCTATTTTAATGTCTATTTTCTTTTAATTTTTTGAATGACATGTGCTATTTAATATTAAATCACTTAAATTTTTTGTTATTTTCAAATCTTCCTTTAATATAATATAATTAAGAAAATTAAAAGTAAATGTGAGAGAAAATAATAAGTTAACTATTATGTATTTTAACAACTGCAAATTCGGAAGTTAATTGAACATAATCATACATTAATATATGCTTAGAGCAATCAAAACTAAAACTTAGTTAACTAAGACTAAAATATTCTTACAACAACTATAATAATTTATACTAATTTTTCTTATTTTACTGTTATATAAACTATAATTTACAAGCCCTTTTTCGAGATATATTCATTAATGTCTCTTGTTTTAAAAAATTTAACATAATTTAACATTAATACATCAATTAGAAAAACAAACATTAGTCTTACTAATGTTGCTTTCAAAAGTAATAATTATTTATTTTTTAGTTTTGTTTTTAAACATTTTAAAAAAAAATCTTTATACTTTTAAGATCAATGGTTTTGAAGCTGATTGTCAAGGCGCTAATGTAAAAAATCACGTCTATAATTGACATTATTGGATAAAGGAGTAGTATAGTGGCCGAGGACATCCGGCTTTAAGATGGGTTTTTTCTCTAATTACATCCGTCTTCATAATGCCCATAGAAACAAAATAAAATGTATTAAAACCACACTTTCAATCATTATGTGAAGTTTGATGTCGTTGGTAATGACAAAATTATTGTCGAATCAAGTATAATTGTTGAAAAATATCTCTTTATAAATTAATAAAGTATATGTAATGATAAATTTAAATTTACTTCAAATTTAAAGAGATATTATAATTAAAAATGATGTTTCGCCGTTGTTGAATTCAATTTTAAAGTATAATTTCTTTCAATTTTTTGAATGACATGTGTTATTTAATATTAAATCACTTTAATTTTATGTTATTTTTAAATCTTCCTTTAGTATAATACGATCAACAAAATTAAAAGTAAATGTTAGAAAAAAATAATATCTTAATTATTATGTATTTTAGCAATTCCAAATTCGGAAGTTAATTGAATATAATCCATACATTAATATATGCTTAGAGCATCAAACCTAAAACTTAGTTAACTAAGACTAAAATATAGTTACAACAAATTTAATAATATATACTAATTTTTCTTATTTTACTGTTATATAAACTATAATTTACAAGCCCTTTTCGAGATATATTCATTAATGTCTCTTGTTTTAGAAAATTTAACATAATTTAACATTAATACATCAATTAGAAAAACAAACATTAGTCTTACTAATGTCGCTTTCAAAAGTAATAATTATTTAATTTTTAGTTTTGTTTTTAAACATTTAAAAAAAAAATCTTTATACTTTTAAGATCAATGGTTTTGAAGCTGATTGTCAAGGCGCTAATGTAAAAAATCACGTCTATAATTGACATTATTGGATAAAGGAGTAGTATAGTGGCCGACGACATCCGACTTTAAGATGGGTTTTTTCTCTAATTACATCCGTCTTCATAATGCCCATAGAAACAAAATAAAATGTATTAAAACCACTTTCAATCATTATGTGAAGTTTGATGTCGTTGGTAATGACAAAATTATTGTCGAATCAAGTATAATTGTTGAAAAATATCTCTTTATAAATTAATAAAGTATATGTAATGATAAATTTACATTTAGATCAAATTTAAAGAAATATTATAATGCTAAATGATGTTTCGCCGTTGTTGAATTCTATTTTAATGTCTATTTTCTTTTAATTTTTTGAATGACATGTGCTATTTAATATTAAATCACTTAAATTTTTTGTTATTTTTAAATCTTCCTTTAATATAATATAATTAAGAAAATTAAAAGTAAATGTGAGAGAAAATAATAAGTTAACTATTATGTATTTTAACAACTGCAAATTCGGAAGTTAATTGAACATAATCATACATTAATATATGCTTAGAGCAATCAAAACTAAAACTTAGTTAACTAAGACTAAAATATTCTTACAACAACTATAATAATTTATACTAATTTTTCTTATTTTACTGTTATATAAACTATAATTTACAAGCCCTTTTTCGAGATATATTCATTAATGTCTCTTGTTTTAAAAAATTTAACATAATTTAACATTAATACATCAATTAGAAAAACAAACATTAGTCTTACTAATGTTGCTTTCAAAAGTAATAATTATTTATTTTTTAGTTTTGTTTTTAAACATTTTAAAAAAAAATCTTTATACTTTTAAGATCAATGGTTTTGAAGCTGATTGTCAAGGCGCTAATGTAAAAAATCACGTCTATAATTGACATTATTGGATAAAGGAGTAGTATAGTGGCCGACGACATCCGACTTTAAGATGGGTTTTTTCTCTAATTACATCCGTCTTCATAATGCCCATAGAAACAAAATAAAATGTATTAAAACCACACTTTCAATCATTATGTGAAGTTTGATGTCGTTGGTAATGACAAAATTATTGTCGAATCAAGTATAATTGTTGAAAAATATCTCTTTATAAATTAATAAAGTATATGTAATGATAAATTTAAATTTACATCAAATTTAAAGAAATATTATAATTAAAAATGATGTTTCGCCGTTGTTTAATTCAATTTTAAAGTATAATTTCTTTCAATTTTTTGAATGACATGTGTTATTTAATATTAAATCACTTTAATTTTATGTTATTTTTAAATCTTCCTTTAGTATAATACAATCAACAAAATTAAAAGTAAATGTTAGAAAAAAATAATATCTTAATTATTATGTATTTTAGCAATTCCAAATTCGGAAGTTAATTGAATATAATCCATACATTAATATATGCTTAGAGCAATCAAACCTAAAACTTAGTTAACTAAGACTAAAATATAGTTACAACAAATTTAATAATATATACTAATTTTTCTTATTTTACTGTTATATAAACTATAATTTACAAGCCCTTTTTCGAGATATATTCATTAATGTCTCTTGTTTTAGAAAATTTAACATAATTTAACATTAATACATCAATTAGAAAAACAAACATTAGTCTTACTAATGTCGCTTTCAAAAGTAATAATTATTTAATTTTTAGTTTTGTTTTTAAACATTTAAAAAAAAAATCTTTATACTTTTAAGATCAATGGTTTTGAAGTTGATTGTCAAGGCGCTAATGTAAAAAAACACGTCTATAATTGATATTATTGGATAAAGGAGTAGTATAGTGGCCGACGACATCCGACTTTAAGATGGGTTTTTTCTCTAATTATATTTGTCTTCATAATGCCCATAGAAACAAAATAAAATGTATTAAAACCATACTTTCAATCATTATGTGAAGTTTGATGCCGTTGGTAATGACAAAATTATTGTCGAATCAAGTATAATTGTTGAAAAATATCTCTTTATAAATTAATAAAGTATATGTAATGATAAATTTACATTTAGATCAAATTTAAAGAAATGTTATAATGCTAAGTGATGTTTCGCCGTTGTTGAATTCTATTTTAATGTCTATTTTCTGTTAATTTTTTGAATGACATGTGCTATTTAATATTAAATCACTTAAATTTTTTGTTATTTTTAAATCTTCCTTTAATATAATATAATTAAGAAAATTAAAAGTAAATGTGAGAGAAAATAATAAGTTAACTATTATGTATTTTAACAACTGCAAATTCGGAAGTTAATTGAACATAATCATACATTAATATATGCTTCGAGCAATCAAAACTAAAACTTAGTTAACTAAGACTAAAATATTCTTACAACAACTATAATAATTTATACTAATTTTTCTTATTTTACTGTTATATAAACTATAATTTACAAGCCCTTTTTCGAGATATATTCATTAATGTCTCTTGTTTTAAAAAATTTAACATAATTTAACATTAATACATCAATTAGAAAAGCAAACATTAGTCATACTAATGTTGCTTTCAAAAGTAATAATTATTTATTTTTTAGTTTTGTTTTTAAACATTTTTTAAAAAAAATCTTTATACTTTTAAGATCAATGGTTTTGAAGCTGATAGTCAAGGCGCTAATGTAAAAAATCACGTCTATAATTGACATTATTGGATAAAGGAGTAGTATAGTGGCCGACGACATCCGACTTTAAGATGGGTTTTTTCCCTAATTACATCCGTCTTCATAATGCCCACAGAAACAAAATAAAATGTATTAAAACCACACTTTCAATCATTATGTGAAGTTTGATGTCAGTGGTAATGACAAAATTATTGTCGAATCAAGTATAATTGTTGAAAAATATCTCTTTATAAATTAATAAAGTATATGTAATGATAAATTTAAATTTACATCAAATTTAAAGAAATATTATAATTAAAAATGATGTTTCGCCGTTGTTTAATTCAATTTTAAAGTATAATTTCTTTCAATTTTTTGAATGACATGTGTTATTTAATATTAAATCACTTTAATTTTATGTTATTTTTAAATCTTCCTTTAGTATAATACTATCAACAAAATTAAAAGTAAATGTTAGAAAAAAATAATATCTTAATTATTATGTATTTTAGCAATTCCAAATTCGGAAGTTAATTGAATATAATCCATACATTAATATATGCTTAGAGCAATCAAACCTAAAACTTAGTTAACTAAGACTAAAATATAGTTACAACAAATTTAATAATATATACTAATTTTTCTTATTTTACTGTTATATAAACTATAATTTACAAGCCCTTTTTCGAGATATATTCATTAATGTCTCTTGTTTTAGAAAATTTAACATAATTTAACATTAATACATCAATTAGAAAAACAAACATTAGTCTTACTAATGTCGCTTTCAAAAGTAATAATTATTTAATTTTTAGTTTTGTTTTTAAACATTTAAAAAAAAAATCTTTATACTTTTAAGATCAATGGTTTTGAAGTTGATTGTCAAGGCGCTAATGTAAAAAAACACGTCTATAATTGATATTATTGGATAAAGGAGTAGTATAGTGGCCGACGACATCCGACTTTAAGATGGGTTTTTTCTCTAATTATATTTGTCTTCATAATGCCCATAGAAACAAAATAAAATGTATTAAAACCATACTTTCAATCATTATGTGAAGTTTGATGCCGTTGGTAATGACAAAATTATTGTCGAATCAAGTATAATTGTTGAAAAATATCTCTTTATAAATTAATAAAGTATATGTAATGATAAATTTACATTTAGATCAAATTTAAAGAAATGTTATAATGCTAAGTGATGTTTCATCGTTGTTGAATTCTATTTTAATGTCTATTTTCTTTTAATTATTTGAATGACATGTGCTATTTAATATTAAATCACTTAAATTTTTTGTTATTTTTAAATCTTCCTTTAATATAATATAATTAAGAAAATTAAAAGTAAATGTGAGAGAAAATAATAAGTTAACTATTATGTATTTTAACAACTGCAAATTCGGAAGTTAATTGAACATAATCATACATTAATATATGCTTCGAGCAATCAAAACTAAAACTTAGTTAACTAAGACTAAAATATTCTTACAACAACTATAATAATTTATACTAATTTTTCTTATTTTACTGTTATATAAACTATAATTTACAAGCCCTTTTTCGAGATATATTCATTAATGTCTCTTGTTTTAAAAAATTTAACATAATTTAACATTAATACATCAATTAGAAAAGCAAACATTAGTCATACTAATGTTGCTTTCAAAAGTAATAATTATTTATTTTTTAGTTTTGTTTTTAAACATTTTTTAAAAAAAATCTTTATACTTTTAAGATCAATGGTTTTGAAGCTGATAGTCAAGGCGCTAATGTAAAAAATCACGTCTATAATTGACATTATTGGATAAAGGAGTAGTATAGTGGCCGACGACATCCGACTTTAAGATGGGTTTTTTCTCTAATTACATCCGTCTTCATAATGCCCATAGAAACAAAATAAAATGTATTAAAACCACACTTTCAATCATTATGTGAAGTTTGATGTCGTTGGTAATGACAAAATTATTGTCGAATCAAGTATAATTGTTGAAAAATATCTCTTTATAAATTAATAAAGTATATGTAATGATAAATTTAAATTTACATCAAATTTAAAGAAATATTATAATTAAAAATGATGTTTCGCCGTTGTTTAATTCAATTTTAAAGTATAATTTCTTTCAATTTTTTGAATGACATGTGTTATTTAATATTAAATCACTTTAATTTTATGTTATTTTTAAATCTTCCTTTAGTATAATACAATCAACAAAATTAAAAGTAAATGTTAGAAAAAAATAATATCTTAATTATTATGTATTTTAGCAATTCCAAATTCGGAAGTTAATTGAATATAATCCATACATTAATATATGCTTAGAGCAATCAAACCTAAAACTTAGTTAACTAAGACTAAAATATAGTTACAACAAATTTAATAATATATACTAATTTTTCTTATTTTACTGTTATATAAACTATAATTTACAAGCCCTTTTTCGAGATATATTCATTAATGTCTCTTGTTTTAGAAAATTTAACATAATTTAACATTAATACATCAATTAGAAAAACAAACATTAGTCTTACTAATGTCGCTTTCAAAAGTAATAATTATTTAATTTTAGTTTTGTTTTTAAACATTTAAAAAAAAATCTTTATACTTTTAAGATCAATGGTTTTGAAGTTGATTGTCAAGGCGCTAATGTAAAAAAACACGTCTATAATTGATATTATTGGATAAAGGAGTAGTATAGTGGCCGACGACATCCGACTTTAAGATGGGTTTTTTCTCTAATTATATTTGTCTTCATAATGCCCATAGAAACAAAATAAAATGTATTAAAACCATACTTTCAATCATTATGTGAAGTTTGATGCCGTTGGTAATGACAAAATTATTGTCGAATCAAGTATAATTGTTGAAAAATATCTCTTTATAAATTAATAAAGTATATGTAATGATAAATTTACATTTAGATCAAATTTAAAGAAATGTTATAATGCTAAGTGATGTTTCGCCGTTGTTGAATTCTATTTTAATGTCTATTTTCTGTTAATTTTTTGAATGACATGTGCTATTTAATATTAAATCACTTAAATTTTTTGTTATTTTTAAATCTTCCTTTAATATAATATAATTAAGAAAATTAAAAGTAAATGTGAGAGAAAATAATAAGTTAACTATTATGTATTTTAACAACTGCAAATTCGGAAGTTAATTGAACATAATCATACATTAATATATGCTTCGAGCAATCAAAACTAAAACTTAGTTAACTAAGACTAAAATATTCTTACAACAACTATAATAATTTATACTAATTTTTCTTATTTTACTGTTATATAAACTATAATTTACAAGCCCTTTTTCGAGATATATTCATTAATGTCTCTTGTTTTAAAAATTTAACATAATTTAACATTAATACATCAATTAGAAAAGCAAACATTAGTCATACTAATGTTGCTTTCAAAAGTAATAATTATTTATTTTTTAGTTTTGTTTTTAAACATTTTTAAAAAAAAATCTTTATACTTTTAAGATCAATGGTTTTGAAGCTGATAGTCAAGGCGCTAATGTAAAAAATCACGTCTATAATTGACATTATTGGATAAAGGAGTAGTATAGTGGCCGACGACATCCGACTTTAAGATGGGTTTTTTCTCTAATTACATCCGTCTTCATAATGCCCATAGAAACAAAATAAAATGTATTAAAACCACACTTTCAATCATTATGTGAAGTTTGATGTCGTGGTAATGACAAAATTATTGTCGAATCAAGTATAATTGTTGAAAAATATCTCTTTATAAATTAATAAAGTATATGTAATGATAAATTTAAATTTACATCAAATTTAAAGAAATATTATAATTAAAATGATGTTTCGCCGTTGTTTAATTCAATTTTAAAGTATAATTTCTTTCAATTTTTTGAATGACATGTGTTATTTAATATTAAATCACTTTAATTTTATGTTATTTTTAAATCTTCCTTTAGTATAATACTATCAACAAAATTAAAAGTAAATGTTAGAAAAAAATAATATCTTAATTATTATGTATTTTAGCAATTCCAAATTCGGAAGTTAATTGAATATAATCCATACATTAATATATGCTTAGAGCAATCAAACCTAAAACTTAGTTAACTAAGACTAAAATATAGTTACAACAAATTTAATAATATATACTAATTTTTCTTATTTTACTGTTATATAAACTATAATTTACAAGCCCTTTTTCGAGATATATTCATTAATGTCTCTTGTTTTAGAAAATTTAACATAATTTAACATTAATACATCAATTAGAAAAACAAACATTAGTCTTACTAATGTCGCTTTCAAAAGTAATAATTATTTAATTTTTAGTTTTGTTTTTAAACATTTAAAAAAAAAATCTTTATACTTTTAAGATCAATGGTTTTGAAGTTGATTGTCAAGGCGCTAATGTAAAAAACACGTCTATAATTGACATTATTGGATAAAGGAGTAGTATAGTGGCCGACGACATCCGACTTTAAGATGGGTTTTTTCTCTAATTACATTTGTCTTCATAATGCCCATAGAAACAAAATAAAATGTATTAAAACCACACTTTCAATCATTATGTGAAGTTTGATGCCGTTGGTAATGACAAAATTATTGTCGAATCAAGTATAATTGTTGAAAAATATCTCTTTATAAATTAATAAAGTATATGTAATGATAAATTTACATTTAGATCAAATTTAAAGAAATATTATAATGCTAAGTGATGTTTCGCCGTTGTTGAATTCTATTTTAATGTCTATTTTCTTTAATTTTTTGAATGACATGTGCTATTTAATATTAAATCACTTAAATTTTTTGTTATTTTTAAATCTTCCTTTAATATAATATAATTAAGAAAATTAAAAGTAAATGTGAGAGAAAATAATAAGTTAACTATTATGTATTTTAACAACTGCAAATTCGGAAGTTAATTGAACATAATCATACATTAATATATGCTTCGAGCAATCAAAACTAAAACTTAGTTAACTAAGACTAAAATATTCTTACAACAACTTAAATAATTTATACTAATTTTTCTTATTTTACTGTTATATAAACTATAATTTACAAGCCCTTTTTCGAGATATATTCATTAATGTCTCTTGTTTTAAAAAATTTAACATAATTTAACATTAATACATCAATTAGAAAAACAAACATTAGTCTTACTAATGTCGCTTTCAAAAGTAATAATTATTTAATTTTTAGTTTTGTTTTTAAAGATTTTCGAAAAAAAATCTTTATACTTTTAAGATCAATGGTTTTGAAGCTGATTGTCAAGGCGCTAATGTAAAAAATCACGTCTATAATTGACATTATTGGATAAAGGAGTAGTATAGTGGCCGACGACATCCGACTTTAAGATGGGTTTTTTCTCTAATTACATCCGTCTTCATAATGCCCATAGAAACAAAATAAAATGTATTAAAACCACACTTTCAATCATTATGTGAAGTTTGATGTCGTTGGTAATGACAAAATTATTGTCGAATCAAGTATAATTGTTGAAAAATATCTCTTTATAAATTAATAAAGTATATGTAATGATAAATTTAAATTTACATCAAATTTAAAGAAATATTATAATTAAAAATGATGTTTCGCCGTTGTTTAATTCAATTTTAAAGTATAATTTCTTTCAATTTTTTGAATGACATGTGTTATTTAATATTAAATCACTTTAATTTTATGTTATTTTTAAATCTTCCTTTAGTATAATACAATCAACAAAATTAAAAGTAAATGTTAGAAAAAAATAATATCTTAATTATTATGTATTTTAGCAATTCCAAATTCGGAAGTTAATTGAATATAATCCATACATTAATATATGCTTAGAGCAATCAAACCTAAAACTTAGTTAACTAAGACTAAAATATAGTTACAACAAATTTAATAATATATACTAATTTTTCTTATTTTACTGTTATATAAACTATAATTTACAAGCCCTTTTTCGAGATATATTCATTAATGTCTCTTGTTTTAGAAAATTTAACATAATTTAACATTAATACATCAATTAGAAAAACAAACATTAGTCTTACTAATGTCGCTTTCAAAAGTAATAATTATTTAATTTTTAGTTTTGTTTTTAAACATTTAAAAAAAAATCTTTATACTTTTAAGATCAATGGTTTTGAAGTTGATTGTCAAGGCGCTAATGTAAAAAACACGTCTATAATTGACATTATTGGATAAAGGAGTAGTATAGTGGCCGACGACATCCGACTTTAAGATGGGTTTTTTCTCTAATTACATTTGTCTTCATAATGCCCATAGAAACAAAATAAAATGTATTAAAACCATACTTTCAATCATTATGTGAAGTTTGATGCCGTTGGTAATGACAAAATTATTGTCGAATCAAGTATAATTGTTGAAAAATATCTCTTTATAAATTAATAAAGTATATGTAATGATAAATTTACATTTAGATCAAATTTAAAGAAATATTATAATGCTAAGTGATGTTTCGCCGTTGTTGAATTCTATTTTAATGTCTATTTTCTTTAATTTTTTGAATGACATGTGCTATTTAATATTAAATCACTTAAATTTTTTGTTATTTTTAAATCTTCCTTTAATATAATATAATTAAGAAAATTAAAAGTAAATGTGAGAGAAAATAATAAGTTAACTATTATGTATTTTAACAACTGCAAATTCGGAAGTTAATTGAACATAATCATACATTAATATATGCTTAGAGCAATCAAAACTAAAACTTAGTTAACTAAGACTAAAATATTCTTACAACAACTATAATAATTTATACTAATTTTTCTTATTTTACTGTTATATAAACTATAATTTACAAGCCCTTTTTCGAGATATATTCATTAATGTCTCTTGTTTTAAAAAATTTAACATAATTTAACATTAATACATCAATTAGAAAAACAAACATTAGTCTTACTAATGTTGCTTTCAAAAGTAATAATTATTTATTTTTAGTTTTGTTTTAAACATTTTAAAAAAAATCTTTATACTTTTAAGATCAATGGTTTTGAAGCTGATTGTCAAGGCGCTAATGTAAAAAATCACGTCTATAATTGACATTATTGGATAAAGGAGTAGTATAGTGGCCGACGACATCCGACTTTAAGATGGGTTTTTTCTCTAATTACATCCGTCTTCATAATGCCCATAGAAACAAAATAAAATGTATTAAAACCACACTTTCAATCATTATGTGAAGTTTGATGCCGTTGGTAATGACAAAATTATTGTCGAATCAAGTATAATTGTTGAAAAATATCTCTTTATAAATTAATAAAGTATATGTAATGATAAATTTAAATTTACATCAAATTTAAAGAAATATTATAATTATAAATGATGTTTCGCCGTTGTTTAATTCAATTTTAAAGTATAATTTCTTTCAATTTTTTGAATGACATGTGTTATTTAATATTAAATCACTTTAATTTTTTGTTATTTTTAAATCTTCCTTTATTATAATACAATCAACAAAATTAAAAGTAAATGTTAGAAAAAAATAATATTTAATTATTATGTATTTTAGCAATTGCAAATTCGGAAGTTAATTGAACATAATCCATACATTAATATATGCTTAGAGCAATCAAACCTAAAACTTAGTTAACTAAGACTAAAATATAGTTACAACAAATTTAATAATTATACTAATTTTTCTTATTTTACTGTTATATAAACTATAATTTACAAGCCCTTTTCGAGATATATTCATTAATGTCTCTTGTTTTAAAAAATTTAACATAATTTAACATTAATACATCAATTAGAAAAACAAACATTAGTCTTACTAATGTCGCTTTCAAAAGTAATAATTATTTATTTTTTGTTTGTTTTTACACATTTTAAAAAAAAAATCTTTATACTTTTAAGATCAATGGTTTTGAAGCTAATGTAAAAAATCACGTCTATAATTGACATTATTGGATAAAGGAGTAGTATAGTGGCCGACGACATCCGACTTTAAGATGGATTTTTTCTCTAAATACATTAGACTTCATAATGCCCATAGAAACAAAGCAAAATGTATTAAATCCACACTTTCAATCATTATATGAAGTTTGATGCCGTTGGTAATGACAAAATCATTGTCGAATCAAGTATAATTGTTGAAAAATATCTCTTTATAAATTAATAAAGTATATGTAATGATAAATTTACATTTAGATCAAATTTAAAGAAATATTATAATGCTAAATGATGTTTCGCCGTTGTTGAATTCTATTTTAATGTCTATTTTCTTTTAATTTTTTGAATGACATGTGCTATTTAATATTAAATCACTTAAATTTTTTGTTATTTTTAAATCTTCCTTTAATATAATATAATTAAGAAAATTAAAAGTAAATGTGAGAGAAAATAATAAGTTAACTATTATGTATTTTAACAACTGCAAATTCGGAAGTTAATTGAACATAATCATACATTAATATATGCTTAGAGCAATCAAAACTAAAACTTAGTTAACTAAGACTAAAATATAGTTACAACAAATTTAATAATTTATACTAATTTTTCTTATTTTACTGTTATATAAACTATAATTTACAAGCCCTTTTTCGAGATATATTCATTAATGTCTCTTGTTTTAAAAATTTAACATAATTTAACATTAATACATCAATTAGAAAAACAAACATTAGTCTTACTAATGTCGCTTTCAAAAGTAATAATTATTTATTTTTTTGTTTTGTTTTTACACATTTTAGAAAAAAATTCTTTATAGTTTTAAGATCAATGGTTTTGAAGGTGATTGTCAAGGCGCTAATGTAAAAAATCACGTCTATAATTGACATTATTGGATAAAGGAGTAGTATAGTGGCCGACGACATCCGACTTTAAGATGGGTTTTTTCTCTAATTACATCCGTCTTCATAATGCCCATAGAAACAAAATAAAATGTATTAAAACCACACTTTCAATCATTATGTGAAGTTTGATGCCGTTGGTAATGACAAAATTATTGTCGAATCAAGTATAATTGTTGAAAAATACCTCTTTATAAGTTAATAAAGTATATGTAATGATAAATTTAAATTTACATCAAATTTAAAGAAATATTATAATTATAAATGATGTTTGGCCGTTGTTTAATTCAATTATAAAGTATAATTTCTTTCAATTTTTTGAATGACATGTGTTATTTAATATTAAATCACTTTAATTTTATGTTATTTTTAAATCTTCCTTTAGTATAATACAATCAATCAAAATTAAAAGTAAATGTTAGAAAAAAATAATATGTTAAATATTATATATTTTAGCAATAGCAAATTCGGAAGTTAATTGAACATAATCCATACATTAATATATGCATAGAGCAATCAAACCTAAAACTTAGTTACCTAAGACTAAAATATAGTTACAACAAATTTAATAATTTATACTAATTTTTCTTATTTTACTGTTATATAAACTATAATTAACAAGCCCTTTTCGAGATATATTCATTAATATCTCTTGTTTTAAAAAATTTAACATAATTTAACATTAATACATCAATTAGAAAAACAAACATTAGTCTTACTAATGTCGCTTTCAAAAGTAATAATTATTTATTTTTTTTTTTTGTTTTTACACATTTTAAAAAAAAATCTTTATACTTTTAAGATCAATGGTTTTGAAGCTGATTGTCAAGGCGCTAATGTAAAAAATCACGTCTATAATTGACATTATTGGATAAAGGAGTAGTATAGTGGCCGACGACATCCGGCTTTAAGATGGGTTTTTTCTCTAATTACATCTGTCTTCATAATGCCCATAGAAACAAAATAAAATGTATTAAAACCACACGTTCAATCATTATGTGAAGTTTGATGCGATTGGGAAAGACAAAATTAATGTCGAATCAAGTACAATTCTTGAAAAATATCTCTTCATAAATTAATAAAGTATATGTAATGATAAATTTAAATTTACATCAAATTTAAAGAAATATTATAATGCTAAATGATGTTTCGCCGTTGTTCAATTCAATTTTAATGTCTATTTTCTTTCAATTTTTTGAATGACATGTGCTGTTTAATATTAAATCACTTTAATTTTTTGTTATTTTTAAATCATCCTTTATTATAATACAATCAATAAAATTAAAAGTAAATGTTAGAAAAAAATAATATCTTAATTATTATGTATTTTAACAACTACAAATTCGGAAGTTAATTGAATATAATCCATACATTAATATATGCTTAGAGCAATTAAACCTAAAACTTAGTTAACTAAGACTAAAATATTTTTACAACAACTATAATAATTTATACTAATTTTTCTTATTTTACTGTTATATAAACTATAATTTAAAAGCCCTTTTTCGAGATATATTCATTAATGTCTCTTGTTTTAAAAAATTTAACATAATTTAACATTAATACATCAATTAGAAAAACAAACATTAGTCTTACTAGAGTTGCTTTCAAAAGTAATAATTATTTATTTTTTAGTTTTGTTTTTAAACATTTTAAAAAAAAAATCTTTATACTTTTAAGATCAATATTTTTGAAGCTGATTGTCAAGGCGCTAATGTAAAAAATCACGTCTATAATTGACATTATTGGATAAAGGAGTAGTATAGTGGCCGACGACATCCGGCTTTAAGATGGGTTTTTTCTCTAATTACATCCGTCTTCATAATGCCCATAGAAACAAAATAAAATGTATTAAAACCACACTTTCAATCATTATGTGAAGTTTGAAGTCCTTGGTAATGACAAAATTATTGTCGAATCAAGTATAATTGTTGAAAAATATCTCTTTATAAATTAATAAAGTATATGTAATGATAAATTTAAATTTACATCAAATTTAAAGAAATATTATAATTATAAATGATGTTTCGCCGTTGTTTAATTCAATTTTAAAGTATAATTTCTTTCAATTTTTTGAATGACATGTGTTATTTAATATTAAATCACTCTAATTTTATGTTATTTTTAAATCTTCCTTTAATATAATACAATCAACAAAATTAAAAGTAAATATTAGAAAAACATAATATCTTAATTATTATGTATTTTAGCAATTCCAAATTCGGAAGTTAATTGAATATAATTCATACATTAATATATGCTTAGAGCAATCAAACCTAAAACTTAGTTAACTAAGACTAAAATATAGTTACAACAAATTTAATAATATATACTAATTTTTCTTATTTTACTGTTATATAAACTATAATTTAGAAGCCCTTTTTCGAGATATATTCATTAATGTCTCTTGTTTTAGAAAATTTAACATAATTTAACATTAATACATCAATTAAAAAAACAAAGATTAGTCTTACTAAGGTCGCTTTCAAAAGTAATAATTATTTAATTTTTAGTTTTGTTTTTAAACATTTAAAAAAAAAAATCTTTATACTTTTAAGATCAATGGTTTTGAAGCTGATTGTCAAGGCGCTAATGTAAAAAGTCACGTCTATAATTGAGATTATTGGATAAAGGAGTAGTATAGTGGCCGACGACATCCGGCTTTAAGATGGGTTTTTTCTCTAATTAAATTCGTCTTCATAATGCCCATTGAAACAAAATAAAATGTATTAAATCCACACGGTCAATCATTATGTGAAGTTTGATGCCGTTGGGAAAGACAAAATTAATGTCGAATCAAGTATAATTCTTGAAAAATATCTCTTTATATATTAATAAAGTATATGTAATGATAAATTTAAATTTACATCAAATTTAAAGAAATATTATAATTATAAATGATGTTCGCCGTTGTTTAATTCAATTTTAAAGTATAATTTCTTTCAATTTTTTGAAAGACATGTGTTGTTTAATATTAAATCACTTTAATTTTTTGTTATTTTTAAATCTTCCTTTATTATAATACAATCAACAAAATTAAAAGTAAATGTTAGAAAAAAATAATATGTTAATTATTATATATTTTAGCAATAGCAAATTCGGAAGTTAATTGAACATAATCTATACATTAATATATGCTTAGAGCAATCAAACCTAAAACTTAGCTAACTAAGACTAAAATATACATACAACAAATTTACTAATTTATACTAATTTTTCTTATTTTACTGTTATATAAACTATAATTACAAGCCCTTTTTCGAGATATATTCATTAATGTCTCTTGTTTTAAAAAATTTAACATAATTTAACATTAATACATCATTTAGAAAAACAAACATTAGTCTTACTAATGTCGCTTTCAAAAGTAATAATTATTTATTTTTTTGTTTAGTTTTTACACATTTTAGAAAAAAAATCTTTATAGTTTTAAGATCAATGGTTTTGAAGCTAATGTAAAAAATCACGTCTATAATTGACATTATTGGATAAAGGAGTAGTATAGTGGCCGACGACATCCGACTTTAAGATGGGTTTTTTCTCTAATTACATTCGTCTTCATAATGCCCATAGAAACAAAATAAAATGTATTAAATCCACACTTTCAATCATTATGTGAAGTTTGATGTCGTTGGTAATGACAAAATTATTGTCGAATCAAGTATAATTCTTGAAAAATATATCTTAATATATTAATAAAGTATATGTAATGATAAATTTAAATTTACATCAAATTTAAAGAAATATTATAATGCTAAATGATGTTTCGCCGTTGTTGAATTCTATTTTAATGTATATTTTCTTTCAATTTTTTGAATGACATGTGCTATTTAATATTAAATCACTTAAATTTTTTGTTATTTTTAAATCTTCCTTTAATATAATATAATCAACAAAATTAAAAGTAAATGTGAGAAAAAATAATAAGTTAACTATTATGTATTTTAACAACTGCAAATTCGGAAGTTAATTGAACATAATCATACATTAATATATGCTTAGAGCAATCAAAACTAAAACTTAGTTAACTAAGACTAAAATATTCTTACAACAACTATAATAATTTATACTAATTTTTCTTATTTTACTGTTATATAAACTATAATTTACAAGCCCTTTTTCGAGATGTATTCATTAATGTCTCTTGTTTTAAAAAATTTAACATAATTTAACATTAATACATCAATTAGAAAAACAAACATTAGTCTTACTAATGTCGCTTTCAAAAGTAATAATTATTTATTTGTTTGTTTTGTTTTTACACATTTTAGAAAAAAATTCTTTATAGTTTTAAGATCAATGGTTTTGAAGGTGATTGTCAAGGCGCTAATGTAAAAAATCACGTCTATAATTGACATTATTGGATAAAGAAGTAGTATAGTGGCCGACAACATCCGACTTTAAGATGGGTTTTTTCTCTAATTACATCCGTCTTCATAATGCCCATAGAAACAAAATAAAATGTGTTAATACCACACTTTCAATCATTATGTGAAGTTTGATGTCGTTGGTAATGACAAAATTATTGTCGAATCAAGTATAATTGTTGAAAAATATCTCTTTATAAATTAATAAAGTATATGTAATGATAAATTTACATTTAGATCAAATTTAAAGAAATATTATAATGCTAAATGATGTTTCGCCGTTGTTGAATTCTATTTTAATGTCTATTTTCTTTTAATTTTTTGAATGACATGTACTATTTAATATTAAATCACTTTAATTTTTTGTTATTTTTAAATCTTCCTTTAATATAATATAATTAAGAAAATTAAAAGTAAATGTGAGAGAAAATAATAAGTTAACTATTATGTAATTTAACAACTGCAAATTCGGAAGTTAATTGAACATAATCATACATTAATATATGCTTAGAGCAATCAAAACTAAAACTTAGTTAAGTAAGACTAAAATATTCTTACAACAACTATAATAATTTATATTAATTTTTCTTATTTTACTGTTATATAAACTATAATTAAAAAGCCCTTTTTCGAGATATATTCATTAATGTCTCTTGTTTTAAAAAATTTAACATAATTTAACATTAATACATCAATTAGAAAAACAAACATTAGTCTTACTAATGTTGCTTTCAAAAGTAATAATTATTTATTTTTTAGTTTTGTTTTTAAACATTTTAAAAAAAAAATCTTTATACTTTTAAGATCAATGGTTTTGAAACTGATTGTCAAGGCGCTAATGTAAAAAATCACGTCTATAATTGACATTATTGGATAAAGGAGTAGTATAGTGGCCGACGACATCCGACTTTAAGATGGGTTTTTTCTCTAATTACATCCGTCTTCATAATGCCCATAGAAACAAAATAAAATGTATTAAAACCACACTTTAAATCATTATGTGAAGTTTGATGCCGTTGGTAATGACAAAATTACTGTCGAATCAAGTATAATTCTTGAAAAATATCTCTTTATAAATTAATAAAGTATATGTAATGATAAATTTAAATTTACATCAAATTTAAAGAAATATTATAATTATAAATGATGTTTCGCCGTTGTTGAATTCTATTTTAAAGTATAATTTCTTTCAAATTTTTGAATGACATGTGTTATTTAATATTAAATCACTTTAATATTTTGTTATTTTTAAATCTTCCTTTAATATAATACAATCAACAAAATTAAAAGTAAATGTTAGAAAAAAATAATATGTTAATTATTATGTATTTTAGCAATTGCAAATTCGGAAGTTAGTTGAATATAATCCATACATTAATATATGCTTAGAGGAATCAAACCTAAAACTTAGTTAACTAAGACTAAACTATACTTACAACAAATTTAATAATATATACTAATTTTTCGTATTTTACTATTATATAAACTGTAATTTACAAGCCCTTTTTCGAGATATTTTCATTAATATTTCTTGTTTTAAAAAATTTAACATAATTTGACATTAATACATCAATTAGAAAAACAAACATTAGTCTTACTAATGTCGCTTTCAAAAGTAATAATCATTTATTTTTTAGTTTTGTTTTTACACATTTTAAAAAAAAATCTTTATACTTTTAAGATCAATGGTTTTGAAGCTGATTTTCAAGGCGCTAATGTAAAAAATCACGTCTATAATTAACATTATTGGATAAAGGAATAGTATAGTGGCCGACGACATCCGGCTTTAAGATGAGGTTTTTCTCTAATTACATCCGTCTTCATAATGCCCATAGAAACAATATAAAATGTATTAAATCCACACTTTCAATCATTATGTGAAGTTTAATGCCGTTGGTAATGACAAAATTATTGTCGAATCAAGTATAATTGTAGAAAAATATCTCTTTATATATTAATAAAGTATATGTAACGATAAATTTAAATTTACATCAAATTTAAAGAAATATTATAATTATAAATGATGTTCGCCGTTGTTTAATTCACTATTAAAGTATAATTTCTTTCAATTTTTTGAAAGACATGTGTTGTTTAATATTAGATCACTTTAATTTTTTGTTATTTTTAAATCTTCCTTAATTATAATACAATCAACAAAATTAAAAGTAAATGTTAGAAAAAAATAATATGTTAATTATTATGTATTTTAGCAATTGCAAATTCGGAAGTTAATTGAACATAATCATACATTAATATATGCTTAGAGCAATCAAAACTAAAACTTAGTTAACTAAGACTAAAATATTCTTACAACAACTATAATAATTTATACTAATTTTTCTTATTTTACTGTTATATAAACTATAATTTACAAGCTTTTTTTCGAGATATATTCATTAATGTCTCTTGTTTTAACAAATTTAAGATAATTTAACATTAATACATCAATTAGAAAAAGAAAAATTAGTCTTACTAATGTTGCTTTCAAAAGTAATAATTATTTATTTTTTAGTTTCGTTTTTAAACATTTTAAAAAAAAATCTGTATACTTTTAAGATCAATGGTTTTGAAGCTGATTGTCAAGGCGCTAATGTAAAAAATCACGTCTATAATTGACATTATTGGATAAAGGAGTAGTATAGTGGCCGACGACATCCGGCTTTAAGATGGGTTTTTTCTCTAATTACATTCGTCTTCATAATGCCCATAGAAACAAAATAAAATGTATTAAAACCACACTTTCAATCATTATGTGAAGTTTGATGCCGTTGGTAATGACAAAATTATTGTCGAATCAAGTATAATTCTTGAAAAATATCTCTTTATATATTAATAAAGTATATGTAATGATAAATTTAAATTTACATCAAATTTAAAGAAATATTATAATTATAAATGATGTTCGCCGTTGTTTAATTCAATTTTAAAGTATAATTTCTTTCAATTTTTTGAATGACATGTGTTATTTAATATTAAATCACTTTAATTTTTTGTTATTTTTAAATCTTCCTTAATATAATACAATCAACAAAATTAAAAGTAAATGTTAGAAAAAATAATATGTAATTGTTATGTATTTTAGCAATTGCAAATTCGGAAGTTAATTGAACATAATAATACATTAATATATGCTTAGAGCAATCAAAACTAAAACTTAGTTAACTAAGACTAAAATATTCTTACAACAACTATAATAATTTATACTAATTTTTCTTATTTTACTGTTATATAAACTATAATTTACAAGCCCTTTTTCGAGATATATTCATTAATGTCTCTTGTTTTAAAAATTTAACATAATTTAACATTAATACATCAATTAGAAAAACAAACATTAGTCTTACTAATGTTGCTTTCAAAAGTAATAATTATTTATTTTTAGTTTTGTTTTTAAACATTTTAAAAAAAAAATCTTTATACTTTTAAGATCAATGGTTTTGAAGCTGATTGTCAAGGCGCTAATGTAAAAAATCACGTCTATAATTGACATTATTGGATAAAGGAGTAGTATAGTGGCCGACGACATCCGGCTTTAAGATGGGTTTTTTCTCTAATTACATTCGTCTTCATAATGCCCATAGAAACAAAATAAAATGTATTAAAACCACACTTTCAATCATTATGTGAAGTTTGATGCCGTTGGTAATGACAAAATTATTGTCGAATCAAGTATAATTCTTGAAAAATATCTCTTTATATATTAATAAAGTATATGTAATGATAAATTTAAATTTACATCAAATTTAAAGAAATATTATAATTATAAATGATGTTCGCCGTTGTTTAATTCAATTTTAAAGTATAATTTCTTTCAATTTTTTGAAAGACATGTGTTGTTTAATATTAAATCACTTTAATTTTTTGTTATTTTTAAATCTTCCTTAATTATAATACAATCAACAAAATTAAAAGTAAATGTTAGAAAAAATAATATGTAATTGTAATGTATTTTAGCAATTGCAAATTCGGAAGTTAATTGAACATAATAATACATTAATATATGCTTAGAGCAATCAAAACTAAAACTTAGTTAACTAAGACTAAAATATTCTTACAATAACTATAATAATTTATACTAATTTTTCTTATTTTACTGTTATATAAACTATAGCTTACAAGCTTTTTTTCGAGATATATTCATTAATGTCTCTTGTTTTAAAAAATTTAACATAATTTAACATTAATACATCAATTAGAAAAACAAACATTAGTCTTACTAATGTTGCTTTCAAAAGTAATAATTATTTATTCTTCAGGTTTGTTTTTAAACATTTTAAAAAAAAATCGTTATACTTTTAAGATCAATGGTTTTGAAGCTGATTGTCAAGGCGCTAATGTAAAAAATCACGTCTATAATTGACATTATTGGATAAAGGAGTAGTATAGTGGCCGACGACATCCGACTTTAAGATGGGTTTTTTCTCTAATTACATCCGTCTTCATAATGCCCATAGAAACAAAATAAAATGTATTAAACCACACTTTCAATCATTATGTGAAGTTTGATGTCGTTGGTAATGACAAAATTATTGTCGAATCAAGTATAATTGTTGAAAAATATCTCTTTATAAATTAATAAAGTATATGTAATGATAAATTTAAATTTACATCAAATTTAAAGAAATATTATAATGCTAAATGATGTTTCGCCGTTGTTGAATTCTATTTTAAAGTATATTTTCTTTCAATTTTTTGAAAGACATGTGTTGTTTAGGATTAAATCACTTTAATTTTTTGTTATTTCTAAATCTTCCTTTAATATAATACAATCAACAAAACTAAAAGTAAATGTGAGAAAAAAATAATAAGTTAATTATTATGAATTTTAACAACTGCAAATTCGGAAGTTAATTGAACATAATCATACATTAATATATGGTTAGAGCAATCAAAACTAAAACTTAGTTAACTAAGACTAAAATATTCTTACAACAACTATAATAATTTATACTAATTTTTCTTATTTTACTGTTATATAAACTATAATTTACAAGCTTTTTTTCGAGATATATTCATTAATGTCTCTTGTTTTAAAAAATTTAACATAATTTAACATTAATACATCAATTAGAAAAACAAACATTAGTCTTACTAATGTTGCTTTCAAAAGTAATAATTATTTATTTTTTAGTTTTGTTTTTAAACATTTTAAAAAAAAATCGTTATACTTTTAAGATCAATGGTTTTGAAGCTGATTGTCAAGGCGCTAATGTAAAAAATCACGTCTATAATTGACATTATTGGATAAAGGAGTAGTATAGTGGCCGACGACATCCGACTTTAAGATGGGTTTTTTCTCTAATTACATCCGTCTTCATAATGCCCATAGAAACAAAATAAAATGTATTGAAACCACACTTTCAATCATTATGTGAAGTTTGATGTCGTTTGTAATGACAAAATCATTGTCGAATCAAGTATAATTGTTGAAAAATATCTCTTTATAAATTAATAAAGTATATGTAATGATAAATTTAAATTTACATCAAATTTAAGGAAATATTATAATGCTAAATGATGTTTCGTCGTTGTTGAATTCTATTTTAATGTCTATTTTCTTTCAATTTTTTGAAAGACATGTGTTGTTTAGGATTAAATCACTTTAATTTTTTGTTATTTCTAAATCTTCCTTTAATATAATACAATCAACAAAACTAAAAGTAAATGTGAGAAAAAAATAATAAGTTAATTATTATGAATTTTAACAACTGCAAATTCGGAAGTTAATTGAACATAATCATACATTAATATATGCTTAGAGCAATCAAAACTAAAACTTAGTTAACTAAGACTAAAATATTCTTTCAAGAACTATAATAATTTATACTAATTTTTCTTATTTTACTGTTATATAAACTATAATTTACAAGCTTTTTTTCGAGATATATTCATTAATGTCTCTTGTTTTAAAAAATTTAACATATTTTAACATTAATACATCAATTAGAAAAACAAACATTAGTCTTACTAATGTTGCTTTCAAAAGTTAAGATCAATGGTTTTGAAGCTGATTGTCAAGGCGCTAATGTAAAAAATCACGTCTATAATTGACATTATTGGATAAAGGAGTAGTATAGTGGCCGACGACATCCGACTTTAAGATGGGTTTTTTCTCTAATTACATTCGTCTTCATAATGCCCATAGAGACAAAATAAAATGTATTAAAACCACACTTTCAATCATTATGTGAAGTTTGATGTCGTTGGTAATGACAAAATTATTGTCGAATCAAGTATAATTCTTGAAAAATATCTCTTTATATATTAATAAAGTATATTTAATGATAAATTTAAATTTACATCAAATTTAAAGAAATATTATAATTATAAATGATGTTCGCCGTTGTTTAATTCAATTTTAAAGTATAATTTCTTTCAATTTTTTGAAAGACATGTGTTGTTTAATATTAAATCACTTTAATTTTTTGTTATTTTTAAATCTTCCTTAATTATAATACAATCAACAAAATTAAAAGTAAATGTTAGAAAAAAATAATATGTAATTGTTATGTATTTTAGCAATTGCAAATTCGGAAGTTAATTGAACATAATCATACATTAATATATGCTTAGAGCAATCAAAACTAAAACTTAGTTAACTAAGACTAAAATATTCTTACAACAACTATAATAATTTATACTAATTTTTCTTATTTTACTGTTATATAAACTATAATTTACAAGCTTTTTTTCGAGATATATTCATTAATGTCTCTTGTTTTAAAAAATTTAACATAATTTAACATTAATACATCAATTAGAAAAACAAACATTAGTCTCACTAATGTTGCTTTCAAAAGTAATATTTATTTATTTTTTAGTTTTGTTTTTAAACATTTTAAAAAAAAAATCTGTATACTTTTAAGATCAATGGTTTTGAAGCTGATTGTCAAGGCGCTAATGTAAAAAAATCACGTCTATAATTGACATTATTGGATAAAGGAGTAGTATAGTGGCCGACGACATCCGACTTTAAGATGGGTTTTTTCTCTAATTACATCCGTCTTCATAATGCCCATAGAAACAAAATAAAATGTATTGAAACCACACTTTCAATCATTATGTGAAGTTTGATGTCGTTTGTAATGACAAAATCATTGTCGAATCAAGTATAATTGTTGAAAAATATCTCTTTATAAATTAATAAAGTATATGTAACGATAAATTTACATTTAGATCAAATTTAAAGAATTATTATAATGCTAAATGATGTTTCGTCGTTGTTGAATTCTATTTTAATGTCTATTTTCTTTCAATTTTTTGAAAGACATGTGTTGTTTAATATTAAATCACTTTAATTTTTTGTTATTTCTAAATCTTCCTTTAATATAATACAATCAACAAAATTAAAAGTAAATGTGAGAACAAAATAATAAGTTAATTATTATGAATTTTAACAACTGCAAATTCGGAAGTTAATTGAACATAATCATACATTAATATATGCTTAGAGCAATCAAAACTAAAACTTAGTTAACTAAGACTAAAATATTCTTACAACAACTTTAATAATTTATACTAATTTTTCTTATTTTACTGTTATATAAACTACAAATTACAAGCCCTTTTTCGAGATATATTCATTAATGTCTCTTGTTTTTAAAAATTTAACATGATTTAATATTAATACATCAATTAGAAAAACAAACATTAGTCTTAATAATGTTGCTTTTAAAAGTTAAGATCAATGGTTTTGAAGCTGATTGTCAAGGCGCTAATGTAAAAAATCACGTCAATAATTGACATTATTGGATAAAGGAGTAGTATAGTGGCCGACGACATCCGACTTTAAGATGGGTTTTTCTCTAATTACATTCGTCTTCATAATGCCCATAGAGACAAAATAAAATGTATTAAAACCACACTTTCAATCATTATGTGAAGTTTGATGTCGTTGGTAATGACAAAATTATTGTCGAATCAAATATAATTCTTGAAAAATATCTCTTTATATATTAATAAAGTATATTTAATGATAAATTTAAATTTACATCAAATTTAAAGAAATATTATAATTATAAATGATGTTCGCCGTTGTTTAATTCAATTTTAAAGTATAATTTCTTTCAATTTTTTGAAAGACATGTCTTGTTTAATATTAAATCACTTTAATTTTTTGTTATTTTTAAATCTTCCTTAATTATAATACAATCAACAAAATTAAAAGTAAATGTTAGAAAAAAATAATATGTAATTGTTATGTATTTTAGCAATTGCAAATTCGGAAGTTAATTGAACATAATCATACATTAATATATGCTTAGAGCAATCAAAACTAAAACTTAGTTAACTAAGACTAAAATATTCTTACAACAACTATAATAATTTATACTAATTTTTCTTATTTTACTGTTATATAAACTATAATTTACAAGCTTTTTTTCGAGATATATTCATTAATGTCTCTTGTTTTAAAAAATTTAACATAATTTAACATTAATACATCAATTAGAAAAACAAACATTAGTCTTACTAATGTTGCTTTCAAAAGTAATAATTTTTTTTTTAGTTTTGTTTTTAAACATTTTAAAAAAAAAATTTGTATACTTTTAAGATCAATGGTTTTGAAGCTGATTGTCAAGGCGCTAATGTAAAAAAATCACGTCTATAATTGACATTATTGGATAAAGGAGTAGTATAGTGGCCGACGACATCCGACTTTAAGATGGGTTTTTTCTCTAATTACATCCGTCTTCATAATGCCCATAGAAACAAAATAAAATGTATTGAAACCACACTTTCAATCATTATGTTAAGTTTGATGTCGTTTGTAATGACAAAATCATTGTCGAATCAAGTATAATTGTTGAAAAATATCTCTTTATAAATTAATAAAGTATCTAATGATAAATTTACATTTAGATCAAATTTAAAGAAATATTATAAATCTATATGATGTTTCGTCGTTGTTGAATTCTATTTTAATGTCTATTTTCTTTCAATTTTTTGAAAGTCATGTGTTGTTTAATATTAAATCACTTTAATTTTTTGTTATTTCTAAATCTTCCTTTAATATAATACAATCAACAAAATTAAAAGTAAATGTGAGAAAAAATAATAAGTTAATTATTATGAATTTTAACAACTGCAAATTCGGAAGTTAATTGAACATAATCATACATTAATATATGCTTAGAGCAATCAAAACTAAAACTTAGTTAACTAAGACTAAAATATTCTTACAATAACTATAATAATTTATACTAATTTTTCTTATTTTACTATTATATAAACTATAATTTACAAGCTTTTTTCGAGATATATTCATTAATGTCTCTTGTTTTTAAAAATTTAACATGATTTAATATTAATACATCAATTAGAAAAACAAACAATAGTCTTACTAATGTTGCTTTTAAAAGTTAAGATCAATGGTTTTGAAGCTGATTGTCAAGGCGCTAATGTAAAAAAACACGTCTATAATTGACATTATTGGATAAAGGAGTAGTATAGTGGCCGACGACATCCGACTTTAAGATGGGTTTTTTATCTAATTACATTCGTCTTCATAATGCCCATAGAGACAAAATAAAATGTATTAAAACCACACTTTCAATCATTATGTGAAGTTTGATGTCGTTGGTAATGACAAAATTATTGTCGAATCAAGTATAATTCTTGAAAAATATCTCTTTATATATTAATAAAGTATATTTAATGATAAATTTAAATTTACATCAAATTTAAAGAAATATTATAATTATAAATGATGTTTCGTCGTTGTTGAATTCTATTTTAATGTCTATTTTCTTTCAATTTTTTGAAAGACATGTCTTGTTTAATATTAAATCACTTTAATTTTTTATTATTTCTAAATCTTCCTTTAATATAATACAATCAACAAAATTAAAAGTAAATGTGAGAACAAAATAATAAGTTAATTATTATGAATTTTAACAACTGCAAATTCGGAAGTTAATTGAACATAATCATACATTAATATATGCTTAGAGCAATCAAAACTGAAACTTAGTTAACTAAGACTAAAATATTCTTACAACAACTTTAATAATTTATACTAATTTTTCTTATTTTATTGTTATATAAACTATAAATTACAAGCCCTTTTTCGAGATATATTCATTAATGTCTCTTGTTTTAAAAAACTTAACATAATTTAACATTAATACATCAATTAGAAAAACAAACATTAGTCTTACTAATGTCGCTTTCAAAAGTAATAATTATTTATTTTTTGGTTTAGTTTTTACACATTTAAAAAAAAATATTTATACTTTTAAGATCAATGGTTTTGAAGTTGATTCTCAAGGCGCTAATGTAAAAAATCACGTCTATAATTGACATTATTGGATAAAGGAGTAGATAGTGGCCGACGACATCCGGCTTTAAGATGGGTTTTTTCTCTAATTACATTCGTCTTCATAATGCCCATAGAAACAAAATAAAATGTATAAAATCCACACTTTCAATCATTATATGAAGTTTGATGTCGTTGGTAATGACAAAATTATTGTCAAATGAAGTATAAATTCTTGAAAAATATCTCTTTATATATTAATAAAGTATATGTAATGATAAATTTCAATTTAGATCAAATTTAAAGAAATATTATAATGCTAAATGATGATTCGCCAATGTTGAATTCTATTTTACTGTATAATTTCTTTCAATTTTTTGAATGACATGTGCTATTTAATATTAACTCACTTTAATTTTTTGTTATTTTTAAATCTTCCTTTAATATAGTATAATTAAGAAATTTAAAATAAATGAGAGAAAAAATAATAAGTTAATTATTATGTATTTTAGCAATTGCAAACTCGGAAGTTAATTAAACATAATCATACATTAATATATGCTTAGAGTAATCAAAACTAAAACTTAGTTAACTAAGACTAAAATATTCTTACAACAACTTTAATAATTTAGACTAATATTTCTTATTTTACTGTTATATAAACTATAATTTACAAGCCCTTTTTCGAGATATATTCATTAATATCTCGTGTTTTAAAAAATATAACAATAATTTAACATTAATACATCAATTAGAAAAACAAACATTAGTCTTACTAATGTTGCTTTCAAAAGTAATAATTATTTATTTTTTAGTTTTGTTTTTAAACATTTTAAAAAAAAAATCTTTATACTTTTAAGATCAATGGTTTTGAAGCTGATTCTCAAGGCGCAAATGTAAAAAATCACGTCTATAATTGACATTAATGGATAAAGAAGTAGTATAGTGGCCGACGACATCCGGCTTTAAGATGGGTTTTTTCTCTAATTACATTCGTCTTCATAATGCCCATAGAAACCAAACAAAATGTATTAAATCCACACTTTCAATCATTATATGAAGTTTGATGCCATTGGTAATGACAAAATTATTGTTGAATCAAGTACAATTAAAAGAAATATTAAATTTACATCAAATTTAAAGAAATATTATAACTATAAATGATGTTTCACCGTTGTTTAATTCAATTTTAAAGTATAATTACTTTCAATTTTTTGAATGACATGTGTTATTTAATATTAAATCACTTTAATTTTATGTTATTTTTAAATCTTCCTTTAGTATAATACAATCAACAAAATTAAAAGTAAATGTTAGAAAAAAATAATATCTTAATTTTTATGTATTTTAGTAATTCCAAATTCGGAAGTTAATTGAATATAATCCATACATTAATATATGCTTAGTGCAATCAAACCTAAAACTTAGTTAACTAAGACTAAAATATAGTTACAACAAATTTAATAATATATACTAATTTTTCTTATTTTACTGTTATATAACCTATAATTTAGAAGCCCTTTTTCGAGATATATTCATTAATATCTCTTGTTTTAAAAAATTTAACATAATTTAACATTAATACACCAATTAGAAAAACAAACATTAGTCTTACTAATGTCGCTTTCAAAAGTAATAATTATTTATTTTTTAGTTTAGTTTTTACAAATTTTCGAAAAAATATCTTTCTACTTTTAAGATCAATGGTTTTGAAATTGATTCTCAAGGCGTTAATGTAAAAAATCACGTCTATAATTGACATTATTGGATAAAGGAGTAGTATAGTGGCCGACGACATCCGGCTATAAGATGGGTTTTTTCTCTAATTACATTCGTCTTCATAATGCCCATAGAAACAAAATAAAATGTATTAAATCCACACTTTCAATCATTATGTGAAGTTTGATGCCGTTGGGAATGACAAAATTACTGTCGAATCAAGTACAATTCTTTAAAAGTATCTCTTTATATATTAAAAAAGTATATGTAATGATAAATTTAAATTTACATCAAATTTAAAGAAATTTTTTAATTATAAATGATGTTCGTCGTTGTTTAATTCAATTTTAAAGTATAATTTCTTTCAATTTTTTGAAAGATATGTGTTGTTTAATATTAAATCACTTTAATTTTATGTTATTTTTAAATCTTCCTTTAGTATAATACAATCAACAAAATTAAAAGTAAATGTTAGAAAAAAAATAATATCTTAATTATTATGTATTTTAGCAATTGCAAATTCGGAAGTTAATTGAATAATCATACATTAATATATGCTTAGAGCAATCAAACCTAAAACTTAGTTAACTAAGACTAAAATATAGTTACAACAAATTTAATAATATATACTAATTTTTCTTGTTTTACTGTTATATAAACTAAATTTACAAGCCCTTTTTCGAGATATATTCATTAATGTCTCTTGTTTTAAAAAATTTAACATAATTTAACATTAATACATCAATTAGAAAAACAAGCATTAGTCTTACTAATGTCGCTTTCAAAAGTAATAATTATTTAATTTTTTGTTTTGTTTTTAAACATTTTAAAAAAAAATCATTATACTTTTAAGATCAATGGTTTTGAAGCTGATTGTCAAGGCGCTAATGTAAAAAATCACGTCTATAATTTACATTATTGGATAAAGGAGTAGTATAGTGGCCGACGACATCCGACTTTAAGATGGGTTTTTTCTCTAATTACATCCGTCTTCATAATGGCCATAGAAACAAAATAAAATGTATTAAAACCACACTTTCAATCATTATGTGAAGTTTGCTGCTGTTGGTAATGACAAAATTATTGTCGAATCAAGTATAATTGTTGAAAAATATCTCTTTATAAATTAATAAAGTATATGTAATGATAAATTTAAATTTACTTCAAATTTAAAGATATATTATAATTTTAAATAATGTTTCGCCGTTGTTTAATTCAATTTTAAAGTATAATTTCTTTCAATTTTTTGAATGACATGTGTTATTTAATATTAAATCACATTAATTTTATGCTATTTTTAAATCTTCCTTTAGTATAATACAATCAACAAAATTAAAAGTAAATGTTAAAAAAAAAATATCTTAATTATTATGTATTTTAGCAATTGCAAATTCGGAAGTTAATTGAATATAATCCATACATTAATATATGCTTAGAGCAATCAAACCTAAAACTTAGTTAACTAAGACTAAAATATAGTTACAAGAAATTTAATAATATATACTAATTTTTCTTATTTTACTGTTATATAAACTATAATTTACAAGCCCTTTTTCGAGATATATTCATTAATATCTCTTGTTTTAGAAAATTTAACATAATTTAACATTAAAACATGAATTAGAAAAACAAACATTAGTCTTACTAATATCGCTTTCAAAAGTAATAATTATTTAATTTTTAGTTTTGTTTTTAAACATTTTAAAAAAAAATCTTTATACTTTTAAGATCAATGGTTTTGAAGCTGATTGTCAAGGCGCTAATGTAAAAAACACGTCTATAATTGACATTATTGGATAAAGGAGTATTATAGTGGTCGACGACATCCGGCTTTAAGATGGGTTTTTTCTCTAATTACATCCGTCTTCATAATGCCCATAGAAACAAAATAAAATGTATTAAAACAATACTTTCAATCATTATGTGAAGTTTGATGTCGTTGGTAATGACAAAATTTATTGTCGAATCAAGTATAATTGTTGAAAAATATCTCTTTATAAATTAATAAAGTATATGTAATGATAAATTTACATTTAGATCAAATTTAAAGAAATATTGTAATGCTAAATGATGTTTCGCCGTTGTTGAATTCTATTTTAATGTCTATTTTCTTTTAATTTTTTGAATGACATGTGCTATTTAATATTAAATCACTTAAATTTTTGTTATTTTTAAATCTTCCTTTAATATAATATAATTAAGAAAATTAAAAGTAAATGTGAGAGAAAATAATAAGTTAACTATTATGTATTTTAACAACTGCAAATTCGGAAGTTAATTGAACATAATCATACATTAATATATGCTTAGAGCAATCAAACCTAAAACTTAGTTAACTAAGACTAAAATATTCTTACAACAACTATAATAATTATACTAATTTTTCTTATTTTACTGTTATATAAACTATAATTTACAAGCCCTTTTTCGAGATATATTCATTAATGTCTCTTGTTTTAAAAAATTTAACATAATTTAACATTAATACATCAATTAGAAAAGCAAACATTAGTCTTACTAATGTTGCTTTCAAAAGTAATAATTATTTATTTTTTAGCTTTGTTTTTTAAACATTTTAAAAAAAAAAATCTTTATAATTTTAAGATCAATGGTTTTGAAGCTGATTGTCAAGGCGCTAATGTAAAAAATCACGTCTATAATTTACATTATTGGATAAAGGAGTAGTATAGTGGCCGACGACATCCGACTTTAAGATGGGTTTTTTCTCTAATTACATCCGTCTTCATAATGGCCATAGAAACAAAATAAAATGTATTAAAACCACACTTTCAATCATTATGTGAAGTTTGATGCCGTTGGTAATGACAAAATTATTGTCGAATCAAGTATAATTGTTGAAAAATATCTCTTTATAAATTAATAAAGTATATGTAATGATAAATTTAAATTTACATCAAATTTAAAGATATATTATAATTATAAATGATGTTTCGCCGTTGTTTAATTCAATTTTAAAGTATAATTTCTTTCAATTTTTTGAATGACATGTGTTATTTAATATTAAATCACATTAATTTTATGATATTTTTAAATCTTCCTTTAGTATAATACAATCAACAAAATTAAAAGTAAATGTTAAAAAAAATAATATCTTAATTATTATGTATTTTAGCAATTGCAAATTCGGAAGTTAATTGAATATAATCCATACATTAATATATGCTTAGAGCAATCAAACCTAAAACTTAGTTAACTAAGACTAAAATATAGTTACAAGAAATTTAATAATATATACTAATTTTTCTTATTTTACTGTTATATAAACTATAATTTACAAGCCCTTTTTCGAGATATATTCATTAATATCTCTTGTTTTAGAAAATTTAACATAATTTAACATTAAAACATGAATTAGAAAAACAAACATTAGTCTTACTAATATCGCTTTCAAAAGTAATAATTATTTAATTTTTAGTTTTGTTTTTAAACATTTTTAAAAAAAATCTTTATACTTTTAAGATCAATGGTTTTGAAGCTGATTGTCAAGGCGCTAATGTAAAAAACACGTCTATAATTGACATTATTGGATAAAGGAGTAGTATAGTGGCCGACGACATCCGGCTTTAAGATGGGTTTTTTCTCTAATTACATCTGTCTTCATAATGCCCATAGAAACAAAATAAAATGTATTAAAACAATACTTTCAATCATTATGTGAAGTTTGATGTCGTTGGTAATGACAAAATTTATTGTCGAATCAAGTATAATTGTTGAAAAATATCTCTTTATAAATTAATAAAGTATATGTAATGATAAATTTACATTTAGATCAAATTTAAAGAAATATTATAATGCTGAATGATGTTTCGCCGTTGTTGAATTCTATTTTAATGTCTATTTTCTTTTAATTTTTTGAATGACATGTGCTATTTAATATTAAATCACTTAAATTTTTGTTATTTTTAAATCTTCCTTTAATATAATATAATTAAGAAAATTAAAAGTAAATGTGAGAGAAAATAATAAGTTAACTATTATGTATTTTAACAACTGCAAATTCGGAAGTTAATTGAACATAATCATACATTAATATATGCTTAGAGCAATCAAAACTAAAACTTAGTTAACTAAGACTAAAATATTCTTACAACAACTATAATAATTTATACTAATTTTTCTTATTTTACTGTTATATAAACTATAATTTACAAGCTTTTTTCGAGATATATTCATTAATGTCTCTTGTTTTAAAAAATTTAACATAATTTAACATTAATACATCAATTAGAAAAACAAACATTAGTCTTACTAATGTTGCTTTCAAAAGTAATAATTATTTATTTTTTAGTTTTGTTTTTAAACATTTTAAAAAAAAATCTTTATACTTTTAAGATCAATGGTTTTGAAGCTGATTGTCAAGGCGCTAATGTAAAAAATCACGTCTATAATTGACATTATTGGATAAAGGAGTAGTATAGTGGCCGACGACATCCGACTTTAAGATGGGTTTTTTCTCTAATTACATCCGTCTTCATAATGCCCATAGAAACAAAATAAAATGTATTAAAACCACACTTTCAATCATTATGTGAAGTTTGATGCCGTTGGTAATGACAAAATTATTGTCGAATCAAGTATAATTGTTGAAAAATATCTCTTTATAAATTAATAAAGTATATGTAATGATAAATTTAAATTTACATCAAATTTAAAGAAATATTATAATTATAAATGATGTTTCGCCGTTGTTTAATTCAATTTTAAAGTATAATTTCTTTCAATTTTTTGAATGACATGTGTTATTTAATATTAAATCACTTTAATTTTATGTTATTTTTAAATCTTCCTTTAGTATAATACAATCAACAAAATTAAAAGTAAATGTTAAAAAAAAAATATCTTAATTATTATGTATTTTAGCAATTGCAAATTCGGAAGTTAATTGAATATAATCCATACATTAATATATGCTTAGAGCAATCAAACCTAAAACTTAGTTAACTAAGACTAAAATATAGTTACAACAAATTTAATAATATATACTAATTTTTCTTATTTTACTGTTATATAAACTATAATTTACAAGCCCTTTTTCGAGATATATTCATTAATATCTCTTGTTTTAGAAAATTTAACATAATTTAACATTAAAACATGAATTAGAAAAACAAACATTAGTCTTACTAATGTCGCTTTCAAAAGTAATAATTATTTATTTTTAGTTTTGTTTTTAACATTTTAAAAAAAATCTTTATACTTTTAAGATCAATGGTTTTGAAGCTGATTGTCAAGGCGCTAATGTAAAAAATCACGTCTATAATTGACATTATTGGATAAAGGAGTAGTATAGTGGCCGACGACATCCGGCTTTAAGATGGGTTTTTTCTCTAATTACATCTGTCTTCATAATGCCCATAGAAACAAAATAAAATGTATTAAAATAATACTTTCAATCATTATGTGAAGTTTGATGTCGTTGGTAATGACAAAATTTATTGTCGAATCAAGTATAATTGTTGAAAAGTATCTCTTTATAAATTAATAAAGTATATGTAATGATAAATTTACATTTAGATCAAATTTAAAGAAATATTATAATGCTGAATGATGTTTCGCCGTTGTTGAATTCTATTTTAATGTCTATTTTCTTTTAATTTTTTGAATGACATGTGCTATTTAATATTAAATCACTTAAACTTTTTGTTATTTTTAAATCTTCCTTTAATATAATATAATTAAGAAAATTAAAAGTAAATGTGAGAGAAAATAATAAGTTAACTATTATGTATTTTAACAACTGCAAATTCGGAAGTTAATTGAACATAATCATACATTAATATATGCTTAGAGCAATCAAAACTAAAACTTAGTTAACTAAGACTAAAATATTCTTACAACAACTATAATAATTTATACTAATTTTTCTTATTTTACTGTTATATAAACTATAATTTACAAGCTTTTTTTCGAGATATATTCATTAATGTCTCTTATTTTAAAAAATTTAACATAATTTAACATTAATACATCAATTAGAAAAACAAACATTAGTCTTACTAATGTTGCTTTCAAAAGTATTAATTATTTATTTTTAAGTTTTGTTTTTAAACATTTTAAAAAAAAAATGTTTATACTTTTAAGATCAATGGTTTTGAAGGTGATTGTCAAGGCGCTAATGTAAAAAATCGCGACTATAATTGACATTATTGGATAAAGGAGTAGTATAGTGGCCGACGACATCCGACTTTAAGATGGGTTTTTTCTCTAATTACATCCGTCTTCATAATGGCCATAGAAAAAAAATAAAATGTATTAAAACCACACTTTCAATCATTATGTGAAGTTTGATGTCGTTGGTAATGACAAAATTATTGTCGAATCAAGTATAATTGTTGAAAAATATCTCTTTATAAATTAATAAAGTATATGTAATGATAAATTTAAATTTACATCAAATTTAAAGATATATTATAATTATAAATGATGTTTCGCCGTTGTTTAATTCAATTTTAAAGTATAATTTCTTCCAATTTTTTGAATGACATGTGTTATTTAATATTAAATCACTTTAATTTTATGTTAGTTTTAAATCTTCCTTTAGTATAATACAATCAACAAAATTAAAAGTAAATGTTAAAAAAAATAATATCTTTATTATTATGTATTTTAGAAATTGCAAATTCGGAAGTTAATTGAATATAATCCATACATTAATATATGCTTAGAGCAATCAAACCTAAAACTTAGTTAACTAAGACTAAACTATAGTTACAACAAATTTAATAATATATACTAATTTTTCGAGATATATTCATTAATATTTCTTGTTTTAAAAAATTTAACATAATTTAACATTAATACATCAATTAGAAAAACAAACATTAGTCTTACGAATGTCGCTTTCAAAAGTAATAATTATTTATTTTTTAGTTTAGTTTTGACACATTTTTGAAAAAAAATCTTTATACTTTTAAGATCAATGGTTTTGAAGCTGATTCTCAAGGCGCTAATGTAAAAAATCACGTCTATAATTGACATTATTGGATAAAGGAGTAGTATAGTGGCCGACGACATCCGACTTTAAGATGGGGTTTTTCTCTAATTACATTCGTCTTCATAATGCCCATAGAAACAATATAAAATGTATTAAATCCACACTTTCAATCATTATGTGAAGTTTGATGCCGTTGGTAATGACAAAATTATTGTCGAATCAAGTATAATTCTTGAAAAATATCTCTTTATATATTAATAAAGTATATGTAATGATAAATTTAAATTTACATCAAATTTAAAGAAATATTATAATTATAAATGTTGTTCGTCGTTGTTTAATTCAATTTTAAAGTATAATTTCTTTCAATTTTTTGAAAGACATGTGTTGTTTAATATTAAATCACTTTAATTTTTTGTTGTTTTAAATCTTCCTTAATTATAATACAATCAACAAAATTAAAAGTAAATGTTAGAAAAAATAATATGTAATTGTTATGTATTTTAGCAATTGCAAATTCGGAAGTTAATTGAACATAATCATACATTAATATATGCTTAGAGCAATCAAAACTAAAACTTAGTTAACTAAGACTAAAATATTTTTACAACAACTATAATAATTTATACTAATTTTTCTTATTTTAGTGTTATATAAACTATAATTTACAAGCTTTTTTTCGAGATATATTCATTAATTTCTCTTGTTTTAAAAAATTTAACATAATTTAACATTAATACATCAATTAGAAAAACAAACATTAGTCTTACTAATGTTGCTTTCAAAAGTAATAATTATTTATTTTTTAGTTTAGTTTTCACACATTTTCGAAAAAAAATATTTATACTTTTAAGATCAATGGTTTTCAAGCTGATTGTCAAGGCGCTAATGTAAAAAATCACGTCTATAATTGACATTATTGGATAAAGGAGTAGTATAGTGGCCGACGACATCCGGCTTTAAGATGGGTTTTTTCTCTAATTACATCTGTCTTCATAATGCCCATAGAAACAAAATAAAATGTATTAAAATAATACTTTCAATCATTATGTGAAGTTTGATGTCGTTGGTAATGACAAAATTTATTGTCGAATCAAGTATAATTGTTGAAAAGTATCTCTTTATAAATTAATAAAGTATATGTAATGATAAATTTACATTTAGATCAAATTTAAAGAAATATTATAATGCTGAATGATGTTTCGCCGTTGTTGAATTCTATTTTAATGTCTATTTTCTTTTAATTTTTTGAATGACATGTGCTATTTAATATTAAATCACTTAAATTTTTGTTATTTTTAAATCTTCCTTTAATATAATATAATTAAGAAAATTAAAAGTAAATGTGAGAGAAAATAATAAGTTAACTATTATGTATTTTAACAACTGCAAATTCGGAAGTTAATTGAACATAATCATACATTAATATATGCTTAGAGCAATCAAAACTAAAACTTAGTTAACTAAGACTAAAATATTCTTACAACAACTATAATAATTTATACTAATTTTTCTTATTTTACTGTTATATAAACTATAATTTACAAGCTTTTTTTCGAGATATATTCATTAATGTCTCTTGTTTTAAAAAATTTAACATAATTTAACATTAATACATCAATTAGAAAAACAAACATTAGTCTTACTAATGTTGCTTTCAAAAGTAATAATTATTTATTTTTAAGTTTTGTTTTTAAACATTTTAAAAAAAAAATTTATACTTTTAAGATCAATGGTTTTGAAGGTGATTGTCAAGGCGCTAATGTAAAAAATCGCGACTATAATTGACATTATTGGATAAAGGAGTAGTATAGTGGCCGACGACATCCGACTTTAAGATGGGTTTTTTCTCTAATTACATCCGTCTTCATAATGGCCATAGAAAAAAAATAAAATGTATTAAAACCACACTTTCAATCATTATGTGAAGTTTGATGCCGTTGGTAATGACAAAATTATTGTCGAATCAAGTATAATTGTTGAAAAATATCTCTTTATAAATTAATAAAGTATATGTAATGATAAATTTAAATTTACATCAAATTTAAAGATATATTATAATTATAAATGATGTTTCGCCGTTGTTTAATTCAATTTTAAAGTATAATTTCTTCCAATTTTTTGAATGACATGTGTTATTTAATATTAAATCACTTTAATTTTATGTTAGTTTTAAATCTTCCTTTAGTATAATACAATCAACAAAATTAAAAGTAAATGTTAAAAAAAATAATATCTTTATTATTATGTATTTTAGAAATTGCAAATTCGGAAGTTAATTGAATATAATCCATACATTAATATATGCTTAGAGCAATCAAACCTAAAACTTAGTTAACTAAGACTAAACTATAGTTACAACAAATTTAATAATATATACTAATTTTTCGAGATATATTCATTAATATTTCTTGTTTTAAAAAATTTAACATAATTTAACATTAATACATCAATTAGAAAAACAAACATTAGTCTTACGAATGTCGCTTTCAAAAGTAATAATTATTTATTTTTTAGTTTAGTTTTGACACATTTTTGAAAAAAAATCTTTATACTTTTAAGATCAATGGTTTTGAAATTGATTCTCAAGGCGTTAATGTAAAAAATCACGTCTATAATTGACATTATTGGATAAAGGAGTAGTATAGTGGCCGACGACATCCGGCTTTAAGATGGGTTTTTTCTCTAATTACATCTGTCTTCATAATGCCCATAGAAACAAAATAAAATGTATTAAATCCACACTTTCAATCATTATGTGAAGTTTGATGCCGTTGGGAATGACAAAATTACTGTCGAATCAAGTATAATTGTAGAAAAATATCTCTTTATAAATTAATTAAGTATATGTAATGATAAATTTAAATTTACATCAAATTTAAAGAAATATTTAATTATAAATGATGTTTCGCCGTTGTTTAATTCAATTTTAAAGTATAATTTCTTTCAATTTTTTGAATGACATGTGTTATTTAATATTAAATCACTTTAATTTTTTGTTATTTTAAATCTTCCTTTAATATAATACAATCAACAAAATTAAAAGTAAATGTTAGAAAAAATAATATGTTAATTATTATGTATTTTAGCAATTGCAAATTCGGAAGTTAATTGAATATAATCATACATTAATATATGCTTAGAGCAATCAAACCTAAAACTTAGTTAACTAAGACTAAAATATACTTACAACAAATTTAATAATATATACTAATTTTTCTTATTTTACTGTTATATAAACTATAATTTACAAGCCCTTTTTCGAGATATATTCATTAATATCTCTTGTTTTAAAAAATTAACATAATTTAACATTAATACATCAATTAGAAAAACAAACATTAGTCTTACTAATGTCGCTTTCAAAAGTAATAATTATTTATTTTTAGTTTAGTTTTTACACATTTTCGAAAAAATCTTTATACTTTTAAGATCAATGGTTTTGAAGCTAATGTAAAAAATCACGTCTATAATTGACATTATTGGATAAAGGTGTAGATAGTGGCCGACGACATCCGACTTTAAGATGGGTTTTTTCTCTAAATACATTCGTCTTCATAATGCCCATAGAAACAAAACAAAATGTATTAAATACACACTTTCAATCATTATGTGAAGTTTGATGTCGTTGGTAATGACAAAATTATTGTCGAATCAAGTACAATTCTTGAAAAATATCTCTTTATATATTAATAAAGTATATGTAATGATAAATTTAAATTTACATCAAATTTAAAGAATATTATAATGCTAAATGATGTTTCGCCGTTGTTGAATTCTATTTTAATGTTATTTTCTTTTTATTTTTTGAATGACATGTGCTCTTTAATATTAAATCACTTTAATTTTTTGTTATTTTTAAATCTTCCTTTAATATAATATAATTAAGAAAATTAAAAGTAAATGTGAGAAAAATAATAAGTTAATTATTATGTATTTTAACAACTGCAAATTCGGAAGTTAATTGAACATAATCATACATTAATATATGCTTAGAGCAATCAAAACTAAAACTTAGTTAACTAAGACTAAAATATTCTTACAACAACTTTAATAATTTATACTATTTTTCTTATTTTACTGTTATATAAACTATAATTTACAAGCCCTTTTTCGAGATATATTCATTAATGTCTCTTGTTTTAAAAATTTAACATAATTTAACATTAATACATCAATTAGAAAAACAAACATTAGTCTTACTAATGTCGCTTTCAAAAGTAATAATTATTTATTTTTTGGTTTAGTTTTTACACATTTTAAAAAAAAATATTTATAGTTTTAAGATCAATGGTTTTGAAGTTGATTCTCAAGGCGCTAATGTAAAAAATCACGTATATAATTGACATTATTGGATAAAGGAGTAGTATAGTGGCCGACGACATCCGACTTTAAGATGGGTTTTTTCTCTAATTACATCCGTCTTCATAATGCCCATAGAAACAAAATAAAATGTATTAAAACCACACTTTCAATCATTATGTGAAGTTTGATGTCGTTGGTAATGACAAAATTATTGTCGAATCAAGTATAATTGTTGAAAAATATCTCTTTATAAATTAATAAAGTATATGTAATGATAAATTTAAATTTACATCAAATTTAAAGAAATATTATAATTATAAATGATGTTTCGCCGTTGTTTAATTCAATTTTAAAGTATAATTTCTTTCAATTTTTTGAATGACATGTGTTATTTAATATTAAATCACTTTAATTTTATGTTATTTTTAAATCTTCCTTTAATATAATACAATCAACAAAATTAAAAGTAAATGTTAGAAAAATATAATATCTTAATTATTATGTATTTTAGCAATTGCAAATTCGGAAGTTAATTGAATATAATCCATACATTAATATATGCTTAGAGCAATCAAACCTAAAACTTAGTTAACTAAGACTAAAATATAGTTACAACAAATTTAATAATATATACTAATTTTTCTTATTTTACTGTTATATAAACTATAATTTACAAGCCCTTTTTGAGATATATTCATTAATATCTTTTGTTTAAAAAATTTAACATAATTTAACATTAATACATCAATTAGAAAAACAAACATTAGTCTTACTAATGTCGCTTTCAAAAGTAATAATTATTTATTTTTTAGTTTAGTTTTTACATATTTTCGAAAAAAAATCTTTATACTTTTAAGATCAATGGTTTTGAAGCGATTCTCAAGGCGCTAATGTAAAAAATCACGTCTATAATTGACATTATTGGATAAAGGAGTAGTATAGTGGCCGACGACATCCGGCTTTAAGATGGGTTTTTTCTCTAATTACATTCGTCTTCATAATGCCCATAGAAACAAAATAAAATGTATTAAATCCACACTTTCAATCATTATGTGAAGTTTGATGCCGTTGGAATGACAAAATTATTGTCGAATCAAGTACAATTCTTGAAAAATATCTCTTTATATATTAATAAAGTATATGTAATGATAAATTTAAATTTACATCAAATTTAAAGAGATGCGTTGTTTAATTCAATTTTAAAGTATAATTTCTTTCAATTTTTTGAATAACATGTGTTGTTTAATATTAAATCACTTTAATTTTTTGTTATTTTTAAATCTTCCTTTATTATAATACAATCAACAAAATTAAAAGTAAATGTTAGAAAAAAATAATATGTTAATTATTATGTATTTTAGCAATTGCAAATTCGGAAGTTAATTAAACATAATCCATCATTAATATATGCTTAGAGCAATCAAACCTAAAACTTAGTTAACTAAGACTAAAATATACTTACAACAAATTTAATAATATATACTAATTTTTCTTATTTTACTGTTATATAAACTATAATTTACAAGCCCTTTTTTGAGATATATTCATTAATATCTCTTGTTTTAAAAAATTTAACATAATTTAACATTAATACATCAATTAGAAAAACAAACATTAGTCTTACTAATGTCGCTTTCAAAAGTAATAATTATTTTTTTTTGGTTTAGTTTTTACACATTTTAGAAAAAAATTCTTTATAGTTTTAAGATCAATGGTTTTGAAGCTAATGTAAAAAATCACGTCTATAATTGACATTATAGGATAAAGGAGTAGATTAGTGGCCGACGACATCCGACTTTAAGATGGGTTTTTTCTCTAAATACATTCGTCTTCATAATGCCCATAGAAACAAAACAAAATGTATTAAATACACACTTTCAATCATTATATGAAGTTTGATGTCGTTGGTAATGACAAAATTATTGTCGAATCAAGTACAATTCTTGAAAAATATCTCTTTATATATTAATAAAGTATATGTAATGATAAATTTAAATTTACATCAAATTTAAAGAAATATTATAATGCTAAATGATGTTTCGCCGTTGTTGAATTCTATTTTAATGTTTATTTTCTTTTTATTTTTTGAATGACATGTGCTCTTTAATATTAAATCACTTTAATTTTTTGTTATTTTTAAATCTTCCTTTAATATAATATAATTAAGAAAATTAAAAGTAAATGTGAGAAAAATAATAAGTTAATTATATGTATTTTAACAACTGCAAATTCGGAAGTTAATTGAACATAATCATACATTAATATATGCTTAGAGCAATCAAAACTAAAACTTAGTTAACTAAGACTAAAATATTCTTACAACAACTATAATAATTTATACTAATTTTTCATATTTTACTGTTAACTAAGACTAAACTATAATTTAACATTAATTTAACATTAATACATCAATTAGAAAAACAAACATTAGTCTTACTAATGTTGCTTTCAAAAGTAATAATTATTTATTTTTTAGTTTTGTTTTTAAACATTTTAAAAAAAAATCTTTATACTTTTAAGATCAATGGTTTTGAAGGTGATTGTCAAGGCGCTAATGTAAAAATCACGACTATAATTGACATTATTGGATAAAGGAGTAGTATAGTGGCCGACGACATCCGACTTTAAGATGGGTTTTTTCTCTAATTACATCCGTCTTCATAATGCCCATAGAAACAAAATAAAATGTATTAAAACCAACTTTCAATCATTATGTGAAGTTTGATGCCGTTGGTAATGACAAAATTATTGTCGAATCAAGTACAATTGTTGAAAAATATCTCTTTATAAATTAATAAAGTATATGTAATGATAATTTAAATTTATCTCAAATTTAAAGAAATATTATAATTATAAATGATGTTTCGCCGTTGTTGAATTCTATTTTAAAGTATAATTTCTTTCAATTTTTTGAATGACATGTGTTATTTAATATTAAATCACTTTAATTTTATGTTATTTTTAAATCTTCCTTTAATATAATACAATCAACAAAATTAAAAGTAAATGTTAGAAAAAAATAATATCTTAATTATTATGTATTTTAGCAATTGCAAATTCGGAAGTTAATTGAATATAATCCATACATTAATATATGCTTAGAGCAATCAAACCTAAAACTTAGTTAACTAAGACTAAACTATACTTACAACAAGTTTAATAATATATACTAATTTTTCGAGATATATTCATTAATATCTCTTGTTTTAAAAAATTTAACATAATTTGACATTAATACATCAATTAGAAAAACAAACATTAGTCTTACTAATGTCGCTTTCAAAAGTAATAATTATTTATTTTTTAGTTTAGTTTTTACACATTTTCGAAAAAAATCTTTATACTTTTAAGATCAATGGTTTTGAAGCTAATGTAAAAAATCACGTCTATAATTGACATTATAGGATAAAGGTGTAGATTAGTGGCCGACGACATCCGACTTTAAGATGGGTTTTTCTCTAAATACATTCGTCTTCATAATGCCCATAGAAACAAAACAAAATGTATTAAATACACACTTTCAATCATTATATGAAGTTTGATGTCGTTGGTAATGACAAAATTATTGTCGAATCAAGTACAATTCTTGAAAAATATCTCTTTATATATTAATAAAGTATATGTAATGATAAATTTAAATTTACATCAAATTTAAAGAAATATTATAATGCTAAATGATGTTTCGCCGTTGTTGAATTCTATTTTAATGTTTATTTTCTTTTTATTTTTTGAATGACATGTGCTCTTTAATATTAAATCACTTTAATTTTTTGTTATTTTTAAATCTTCCTTTAATATAATATAATTAAGAAAATTAAATGTAAATGTGAGAAAAAATAATAAGTTAATTAATATGTATTTTAACAACTGCAAATTCGGAAGTTAATTGAACATAATCATACATTAATATATGCTTAGAGCAATCAAAACTAAAACTTAGTTAACTAAGACTAAAATATTCTTACAACAACTTTAATAATTTATACTATTTTTCTTATTTTACTGTTATATAAACTATAATTTACAAGCCCTTTTTCGAGATATATTCATTAATGTCTCTTGTTTTAAAAAATTTAACATAATTTAACATTAATACATCAATTAGAAAAACAAACATTAGTCTTACTAATGGCGCTTTCAAAAGTAATAATTATTTATTTTTTGGTTTAGTTTTTACACATTTTAAAAAAACATATTTATAGTTTTAAGATCAATGGTTTTGAAGTTGATTCTGAAGGTGCTAATGTAAAAAATCACGTCTATAATTGACATTATTGGATAAAGGAGTAGTATAGTGGCCGACGACATCCGACTTTAAGATGGGTTTTTTCTCTAATTACATCCGTCTTCATAATGCCCATAGAAACAAAATAAAATGTATTAAAACCACACTTTCAATCATTATGTGAAGTTTGATGTCGTTGGTAATGACAAAATTATTGTCGAATCAAGTATAATTGTTGAAAAATATCTCTTTATAAATTAATAAAGTATATGTAATGATAAATTTAAATTTACATCAAATTTAAAGAAATATTATAATTATAAATGATGTTTCGCCGTTGTTTAATTCAATTTTAAAGTATAATTTCTTTCAATTTTTTGAATGACATGTGTTATTTAATATTAAATCACTTTAATTTTATGTTATTTTTAAATCTTCCTTTAATATAATACAATCAACAAAATTAAAAGTAAATATTAGAAAAATATAATATCTTAATTATTATGTATTTTAGCAATTGCAAATTGGAAGTTAATTGAATATAATCCATACATTAATATATGCTTAGAGCAATCAAACCTAAAACTTAGTTAACTAAGACTAAAATATAGTTACAACAAATACAATATTATATACTAATTTTTCTTATTTTACTGTTATATAAACTATAATTTACAAGCCCTTTTTCGAGATATATTCATTAATATCTCTTGTTTTAAAAAATTTAACATAATTTAACATTAATACATCAATTAGAAAAACAAACATTAGTCTTACTAATGTCGCTTTCAAAAGTAATAATTATTTATTTTTTAGTTTAGTTTTTACACATTTTCGAAAAAAAATCTTTATACTTTTAAGATCAATGGTTTTGAAGCTGATTCTCAAGGCGCTAATGTAAAAAATCACGTCTATAATTGACATTATTGGATAAAGGAGTAGTATAGTGGCCGACGACATCCGGCTTTAAGATGGGTTTTTTCTCTAATTACATTCGTCTTCATAATGCCCATAGAAACAAAATAAAATGTATTAAATCCACACTTTCAATCATTATGTGAAGTTTGATGCCGTTGGGAATGACAAAATTAATGTCGAATCAAGTACAATTCTTGAAAAATATCTCTTTATATATTAATAAAGTATATGTAATGATAAATTTAAATTTACATCAAATTTAAAGAGATGCGTTGTTTAATTCAATTTTAAAGTATAATTTCTTTCAATTTTTTGAATGACATGTGTTGTTTAATATTAAATCACTTTAATTTTTTGTTATTTTTAAATCTTCCTTTATTATAATACAATCAACAAAATTAAAAGTAAATGTTAGAAAAAAATAATATGTTAATTATTATGTATTTTAGCAATTGCAAATTCGGAAGTTAATTGAACATAATCCAATCATTAATATATGCTTAGAGCAATCAAACCTAAAACTTAGTTAACTAAGACTAAAATATACTTACAACAAATTTAATAATATATACTAATTTTTCTTATTTTACTGTTATATAAACTATAATTTACAAGCCCTTTTTGAGATATATTCATTAATATCTCTTGTTTTAAAAAATTTAACATAATTTGACATTAATACATCAATTAGAAAAACAAACATTAGTCTTACTAATGTCGCTTTCAAAAGTAATAATTATTTATTTTTTAGTTTAGTTTTTACATATTTTCGAAAAAAATCTTTATACTTTTAAGATCAATGGTTTTGAAGCTAATGTAAAAAATCACGTCTATAATTGACATTATAGGATAAAGGTGTAGATTAGTGGCCGACGATGTCCGACTTTAAGATGGGTTTTTCTCTAAATACATTCGTCTTCATAATGCCCATAGAAACAAAACAAAATGTATTAAATACACACTTTCAATCATTATATGAAGTTTGATGTCGTTGGTAATGACAAAATTATTGTCGAATCAAGTACAATTCTTCAAAAATATCTCTTTATATATTAATAAAGTATATGTAATGATAAATTTAAATTTACATCAAATTTAAAGAAATATTATAATGCTAAATGATGTTTCGCCGTTGTTGAATTCTATTTTAATGTTTATTTTCTTTTTATTTTTTGAATGACATGTGCTCTTTAATATTAAATCACTTTAATTTTTTGTTATTTTTAAATCTTCCTTTAATATAATATAATTAAGAAAATTAAATGTAAATGTGAGAAAAAATAATAAGTTAATTAATATGTATTTTAACAACTGCAAATTCGGAAGTTAATTGAACATAATCATACATTAATATATGCTTAGAGCAATCAAAACTAAAACTTAGTTAACTAAGACTAAAATATTCTTACAACAACTTTAATAATTTATACTATTTTTCTTATTTTACTGTTATATAAACTATAATTTACAAGCCCTTTTTCGAGATATATTCATTAATGTCTCTTGTTTTAAAAATTTAACATAATTTAACATTAATACATCAATTAGAAAAACAAACATTAGTCTTACTAATGTCGCTTTCAAAAGTAATAATTATTTATTTTTTGGTTTAGTTTTTACACATTTTAAAAAAAAATATTTATAGTTTTAAGATCAATGGTTTTGAAGTTGATTCTGAAGGCGCTAATGTAAAAAATCACGTCTATAATTGACATTATTGGATAAAGGAGTAGTATAGTGGCCGACGACATCCGACTTTAAGATGGGTTTTTTCTCTAATTACATCCGTCTTCATAATGCCCATAGAAACAAAATAAAATGTATTAAAACCACACTTTCAATCATTATGTGAAGTTTGATGTCGTTGGTAATGACAAAATTATTGTCGAATCAAGTATAATTGTTGAAAAATATCTCTTTATAAATTAATAAAGTATATGTAATGATAAATTTAAATTTACATCAAATTTAAAGAAATATTATAATTATAAATGATGTTTCGCCGTTGTTTAATTCAATTTTAAAGTATAATTTCTTTCAATTTTTTGAATGACATGTGTTATTTAATATTAAATCACTTTAATTTATGTTATTTTTAAATCTTCCTTTAATATAATACAATCAACAAAATTAAAAGTAAATGTTAGAAAAAATAATATCTTAATTATTATGTATTTTAGCAATTGCAAATTCGGAAGTTAATTGAATATAATCCATACATTAATATATGCTTAGAGCAATCAAACCTAAAACTTAGTTAACTAAGACTAAAATATAGTTACAACAAATATAATATATATACTAATTTTTCTTATTTTACTGTTATATAAACTATAATTTACAAGCCCTTTTTCGAGATATATTCATTAATATCTCTTGTTTTAAAAAATTTAACATAATTTAACATTAATACATCAATTAGAAAAACAAACATTAGTCTTACTAATGTCGCTTTCAAAAGTAATAATTATTTATTTTTTAGTTTAGTTTTTACATATTTTCGAAAAAAAATCTTTATACTTTTAAGATCAATGGTTTTGAAGCCGATTCTCAAGGCGCTAATGTAAAAAATCACGTCTATAATTGACATTATTGGATAAAGGAGTAGTATAGTGGCCGACGACATCCGGCTTTAAGATGGGTATTTTCTCTAATTACATTCGTCTTCATAATGCCTATAGAAACAAAATAAAATGTATTAAATCCACACTTTCAATCATTATGTGAAGTTTGATGCCGTTGGGAATGACAAAATTATTGTCGAATCAAGTACAATTCTTGAAAAATATCTCTTTATATATTAATAAAGTATATGTAATGATAAATTTAAATTTACATAAAATTTAAAGAGATGCGTTGTTTAATTCAATTTTAAAGTATAATTTCTTTCAATTTTTTGAAAAACATGTGTTGTTTAATATTAAATCACTTTAATTTTTTGTTATTTTTAAATCTTCCTTTATTATAATACAATCAACAAAATTAAAAGTAAATGTTAGAAAAAAATAATATGTTAATTATTATGTATTTTAGCAATTGCAAATTCGGAAGTTAATTGAACATAATCCATACATTAATATATGCTTAGAGCAATCAAACCTAAAACTTAGTTAACTAAGACTAAAATATACTTACAACAAATTTAATAATATATACTAATTTTTCTTATTTTACTGTTATATAAACTATAATTTACAAGCCCTTTTTTGAGATATATTCATTAATATCTCTTGTTTTAAAAAATTTAACATAATTTAACATTAATACATCAATTAGAAAAACAAACATTAGTCTTACTAATGTCGCTTTCAAAAGTAATAATTATTTTTTTTAGTTTAGTTTTTACACATTTTAGAAAAAAAATCTTTATACTTTTAAGATCAATGGTTTTGAAGCTAATGTAAAAAATCACGTCTATAATTGACATTATAGGATAAAGGTGTAGATTAGTGGCCGACGACGTCCGACTTTAAGATGGGTTTTTCTCTAAATACATTCGTCTTCATAATGCCCATAGAAACAAAACAAAATGTATTAAATACACACTTTCAATCATTATATGAAGTTTGATGTCGTTGGTAATGACAAAATTATTGTCGAATCAAGTACAATTCTTCAAAAATATCTCTTTATATATTAATAAAGTATATGTAATGATAAATTTAAATTTACATCAAATTTAAAGAAATATTATAATGCTAAATGATGTTTCGCCGTTGTTGAATTCTATTTTAATGTTTATTTCTTTTTATTTTTTGAATGACATGTGCTCTTTAATATTAAATCACTTTAATTTTTGTTATTTTTAAATCTTCCTTTAATATAATATAATTAAGAAAATTAAAAGTAAATGTGAGAAAAATAATAAGTTAATTATTATGTATTTTAACAACTGCAAATTCGGAAGTTAATTGAACATAATCATACATTAATATATGCTTAGAGCAATCAAAACTAAAACTTAGTTAACTAAGACTAAAATATTCTTACAACAACTATAATAATTTATACTAATTTTTCATATTTTACTGTTAACTAAGACTAAACTATAATTTAACATTAATTTAACATTAATACATCAATTAGAAAAACAAACATTAGTCTTACTAATGTCGCTTTCAAAAGTAATAATTATTTATTTTTTAGTTTTGTTTTTAAACATTTTAAAAAAAAAATCTTTATACTTTTAAGATCAATGGTTTTGAAGGTGATTGTCAAGGCGCTAATGTAAAAATCACGTCTATAATTGACATTATTGGATAAAGGAGTAGTATAGTGGCCGACGACATCCGACTTTAAGATGGGTTTTTTCTCTAATTACATCCGTCTTCATAATGCCCATAGAAACAAAATAAAATGTATTAAAACCACACTTTCAATCATTATGTGAAGTTTGATGCCGTTGGTAATGACAAAATTATTGTCGAATCAAGTACAATTGTTGAAAAATATCTCTTTATAAATTAATAAAGTATATGTAATGATAATTTTAAATTTATCTCAAATTTAAAGAAATATTATAATTATAAATGATGTTTCGCCGTTGTTGAATTCTATTTTAAAGTATAATTTCTTTCAATTTTTTGAATGACATGTGTTATTTAATATTAAATCACTTTAATTTTATGTTATTTTTAAATCTTCCTTTAATATAATACAATCAACAAAATTAAAAGTAAATGTTAGAAAAAAATAATATGTTAATTATTATGTATTTTAGCAATTGCAAATTCGGAAGTTAATTGAATATAATCCATACATTAATATATGCTTAGAGCAATCAAACCTAAAACTTAGTTAACTAAGACTAAACTATACTTACAACAAGTTTAATAATATATACTAATTTTTTGAGATATATTCATTAATATCTCTTGTTTTAAAAAATTTAACATAATTTGACATTAATACATCAATTAGAAAAACAAACATTAGTCTTACTAATGTCGCTTTCAAAAGTAATAATTATTTATTTTTTAGTTTAGTTTTTACATATTTCGAAAAAAATCTTTATACTTTTAAGATCAATGGTTTTGAAGCTAATGTAAAAAATCACGTCTATAATTGACATTATAGGATAAAGGTGTAGATTAGTGGCCGACGACATCCGACTTTAAGATGGGTTTTCTCTCTAAATACATTCGTCTTCATAATGCCCATAGAAACAAAACAAAATGTATTAAATACACACTTTCAATCATTATATGAAGTTTGATGTCGTTGGTAATGACAAAATTATTGTCGAATCAAGTACAATTCTTCAAAAATATCTCTTTATATATTAATAAAGTATATGTAATGATAAATTTAAATTACATCAAATTTAAAGGAATATTATAATGCTAAATGATGTTTCGCCGTTGTTGAATTCTATTTTAATGTTTATTTTCTTTTTATTTTTTGAATGACATGTGCTCTTTAATATTAAATCACTTTAATTTTTTGTTATTTTTAAATCTTCCTTTAATATAATATAATTAAGAAAATTAAAAGTAAATGTGAGAAAAATAATAAGTTAATTATATGTATTTTAACAACTGCAAATTCGGAAGTTAATTGAACATAATCATACATTAATATATGCTTAGAGCAATCAAAACTAAAACTTAGTTAACTAAGACTAAAATATTCTTACAACAACTTTAATAATTTATACTATTTTTCTTATTTTACTGTTATATAAACTATAATTTACAAGCCCTTTTTCGAGATATATTCATTAATGTCTCTTGTTTTAAAAAATTTAACATAATTTAACATTAATACATCAATTAGAAAAACAAACATTAGTCTTACTAATGTCGCTTTCAAAAGTAATAATTATTTATTTTTGGTTTAGTTTTTACACATTTTAAAAAAAAATTTATAGTTTTAAGATCAATGGTTTTGAAGTTGATTCTGAAGGCGCTAATGTAAAAAATCACGTATATAATTGACATTATTGGATAAAGGAGTAGTATAGTGGCCGACGACATCCGACTTTAAGATGGGTTTTTTCTCTAATTACATCCGTCTTCATAATGCCCATAGAAACAAAATAAAATGTATTAAAACCACACTTTCAATCATTATGTGAAGTTTGATGTCGTTGGTAATGACAAAATTATTGTCGAATCAAGTATAATTGTTGAAAAATATCTCTTTATAAATTAATAAAGTATATGTAATGATAAATTTAAATTTACATCAAATTTAAAGAAATATTATAATTATAAATGATGTTTCGCCGTTGTTTAATTCAATTTTAAAGTATAATTTCTTTCAATTTTTTGAATGACATGTGTTATTTAATATTAAATCACTTTAATTTTATGTTATTTTTAAATCTTCCTTTAATATAATACAATCAACAAAATTAAAAGTAAATGTTAGAAAAATATAATATCTTATTATTATGTATATTAGCAATTGCAAATTCGGAAGTTAATTGAATATAATCCATACATTAATATATGCTTAGAGCAATCAAACCTAAAACTTAGTTAACTAAGACTAAAATATAGTTACAACAAATTTAATAATATACTAATTTTTCTTATTTTACTGTTATATAAACTATAATTTACAAGCCCTTTTTGAGATATATTCATTAATATCTCTTGTTTAAAAAATTTAACATAATTTAACATTAATACATCAATTAGAAAAACAAACATTAGTCTTACTAATGTCGCTTTCAAAAGTAATAATTATTTATTTTTTGGTTTAGTTTTTACACATTTTAGAAAAAAATTCTTTATGTTTTAAGATCAATGGTTTTGAAGCTAATGTAAAAAATCACGTCTATAATTGACATTATAGGATAAAGGTGTAGATTAGTGGCCGACGACATCCGACTTTAAGATGGGTTTTTCTCTAAATACATTCGTCTTCATAATGCCCATAGAAACAAAACAAAATGTATTAAATACACACTTTCAATCATTATATGAAGTTTGATGTCGTTGGTAATGACAAAATTATTGTCGAATCAAGTACAATTCTTCAAAAATATCTCTTTATATATTAATAAAGTATATGTAATGATAAATTTAAATTTACATCAAATTTAAAGAAATATTATAATGCTAAATGATGTTTCGCCGTTGTTGAATTCTATTTTAATGTTTATTTTCTTTTTATTTTTTGAATGACATGTGCTCTTTAATATTAAATCACTTTAATTTTTGTTATTTTTAAATCTTCCTTTAATATAATATAATTAAGAAAATTAAATGTAAATGTGAGAAAAAATAATAAGTTAATTATTATGTATTTTAACAACTGCAAATTCGGAAGTTAATTGAACATAATCATACATTAATATATGCTTAGAGCAATCAAAACTAAAACTTAGTTAACTAAGACTAAAATATTCTTACAACAACTTTAATAATTATACTATTTTTCTTATTTTACTGTTATATAAACTATAATTTACAAGCCCTTTTTCGAGATATATTCATTAATGTCTCTTGTTTTAAAAAATTTAACATAATTTAACATTAATACATCAATTAGAAAAACAAACATTAGTCTTACTAATGGCGCTTTCAAAAGTAATAATTATTTATTTTTGGTTTAGTTTTTACACATTTTAAAAAAAAACATATTTATAGTTTTAAGATCAATGGTTTTGAAGTTGATTCTGAAGGTGCTAATGTAAAAAATCACGTATATAATTGACATTATTGGATAAAGGAGTAGTATAGTGGCCGACGACATCCGACTTTAAGATGGGTTTTTTCTCTAATTACATCCGTCTTCATAATGCCCATAGAAACAAAATAAAATGTATTAAAACCACACTTTCAATCATTATGTGAAGTTTGATGTCGTTGGTAATGACAAAATTATTGTCGAATCAAGTATAATTGTTGAAAATATCTCTTTATAAATTAATAAAGTATATGTAATGATAAATTTAAATTTACATCAAATTTAAAGAAATATTATAATTATAAATGATGTTTCGCCGTTGTTAATTCAATTTTAAAGTATAATTTCTTTCAATTTTTTGAATGACATGTGTTATTTAATATTAAATCACTTAATTTTATGTTATTTTTAAATCTTCCTTTAATATAATACAATCAACAAAATTAAAGTAAATATTAGAAAAAAATAATATCTTAATTATTATGTATTTTAGCAATTGCAAATTCGGAAGTTAATTGAATATAATCCATACATTAATATATGCTTAGAGCAATCAAACCTAAAACTTAGTTAACTAAGACTAAAATATAGTTACAACAAATTTAATATTATATACTAATTTTTCTTATTTTACTGTTATATAAACTATAATTTACAAGCCCTTTTTCGAGATATATCATTAATATCTCTTGTTTTAAAAAATTTAACATAATTTGACATTAATACATCAATTAGAAAAACAAACATTAGTCTTACTAATGTCGCTTTCAAAAGTAATAATTATTTATTTTTTAGTTTAGTTTTTACATATTTTCGAAAAAAAATCTTTATACTTTTAAGATCAATGGTTTTGAAGCCGATTCTCTAGGCGCTAATGTAAAAAATGACGTCTATAATTGACATTATTGGATAAAGGAGTAGTATAGTGGCCGACGACATCCGGCTTTAAGATGGGTTTTTTCTCTAATTACATTCGTCTTCATAATGCCCATAGAAACAAAATAAATGTATTAAATCCACACTTTCAATCATTATGTGAAGTTTGATGCCGTTGGGAATGACAAAATTAATGTCGAATCAAGTACAATTCTTGAAAAATATCTCTTTATATATTAATAAAGTATATGTAATGATAAATTTAATTTACATCAAATTTAAAGAGATGCGTTGTTTAATTCAATTTAAAGTATAATTTCTTTCAATTTTTTGAATAACATGTGTGTTTAATATTAAATCACTTTAATTTTTTGTTATTTTAAATCTTCCTTTATTATAATACAATCAACAAAATTAAAAGTAAATGTTAGAAAAAATAATATGTTAATTATTATGTATTTTAGCAATTGCAAATTCGGAAGTTAATTAAACATAATCCAATCATTAATATATGCTTAGAGCAATCAAACCTAAAACTTAGTTAACTAAGACTAAAATATACTTACAACAAATTAATAATATATACTAATTTTTTTATTTTACTGTTATATAAACTATAATTTACAAGCCCTTTTTGAGATATATTCATTAATATCTCTTGTTTTAAAAAATTTAACATAATTTAACATTAATACATCAATTAGAAAAACAAACATTGTCTTACTAATGTCGCTTTCAAAAGTAATAATTATTTTTTTTTGGTTTAGTTTTACACATTTTAGAAAAAAATTCTTTATAGTTTTAAGATCAATGGTTTTGAAGCTAATGTAAAAAATCACGTCTATAATTGACATTATAGGATAAAGGTGTAGATTAGTGGCCGACGACGTCCGACTTTAAGATGGGTTTTCTCTCTAAATACATTCGTCTTCATAATGCCCATAGAAACAAAACAAAATGTATTAAATACACACTTTCAATCATTATATGAAGTTTGATGTCGTTGGTAATGACAAATTATTGTCGAATCAAGTACAATTCTTCAAAAATATCTCTTTATATATTATAAAGTATATGTAATGATAAATTTAAATTACATCAAATTTAAAGAAATATTATAATGCTAAATGATGTTTCGCCGTTGTTGAATTCTATTTTAATGTTTATTCTTTTTATTTTTTGAATGACATGTGCTCTTTAATATTAAATCACTTTAATTTTTGTTATTTTTAAATCTTCCTTTAATATATATAATTAAGAAAATTAAATGTAAATGTGAGAAAAAATAATAAGTTAATTATTATGTATTTTACAACTGCAAATTCGGAAGTTAATTGAACATAATCATACATTAATATATGCTTAGAGCAATCAAAACTAAAACTTAGTTAACTAAGACTAAAATATCTTACAACAACTATAATAATTTATACTAATTTTTCTTATTTACTGTTATATAAACTATAATTTACAAGCCCTTTTTCGAGATATATTCATTAATGTCTCTTGTTTTAAAAAATTTAACATAATTTAACATTAATACATCAATTAGAAAAACAAACATTAGTCTTACTAATGTTGCTTTCAAAAGTAATAATTATTTATTTTTAGTTTGTTTTTAAACATTTTTAAAAAAAAATCTTTATACTTTTAAGATCAATGGTTTTGAAGGTGATTGTCAAGGCGCTAATGTAAAAAATCACGTCTATAATTGACATTATAGGATAAAGGAGTAGTATAGTGGCCGACGACATCCGACTTTAAGATGGGGTTTTTCTCTAATTACATCCGTCTTCATAATGCCCATAGAAACAAAATAAAATGTATTAAACCACACTTTCAATCATTATGTGAAGTTTGATGCCGTTGGTAATGACAAAATTATTGTCGAATCAAGTACATTGTTGAAAAATATCTCTTTATAAATTAATAAAGTATATGTAATGATAAATTTAAATTTACATCAAATTTAAAGAAATATTATAATTATAAATGATGTTTCGCCGTTGTTGAATTCTATTTTAAAGTATAATTCTTTCAATTTTTTGAATGACATGTGTTATTTAATATTAAATCACTTTAATTTATGTTATTTTTAAATCTTCCTTTAATATAATACAATCAACAAAATTAAAAGTAAATGTTAGAAAAAATAATATCTTAATTATTATGTATTTTAGCAATTGCAAATTCGGAAGTTAATTGAATATAATCCATACATAATATATGCTTAGAGCAATCAAACCTAAAACTTAGTTAACTAAGATTAAACTATACTTACAACAAGTTTATATAATATTACTAATTTTTTGAGATATATCATTAATATCTCTTGTTTTAAAAAATTTAACATAATTTGACATTAATACATCAATTAGAAAAACAAACATTAGTCTTACTAATGTCGCTTTCAAAAGTAATAATTATTTATTTTTGGTTTAGTTTTTAACATTAAAAAAAAATCTTATATTTTTTTAAGATCAATGGTTTTGAAGTTGATTCTGAAGGTGCTAATGTAAAAAATCACGTCTATAATTGACATTATGGATAAAGGAGTAGTATAGTGGCCGACGACATCCGACTTTAAGATGGGTTTTTTCTCTAATTACATCCGTCTTCATAATGCCCATAGAAACAAAATAAAATGTATAAAACCACACTTTCAATCATTATGTGAAGTTTGATGTCGTTGGTAATGACAAAATTATTGTCGAATCAAGTACAATTGTGAAAAATATCTCTTTATATATTAATAAAGTATATGTAATGATAAATTAAATTTACATCAAATTTAAAGAAATATTATAATTATAAATGATGTTTCGCCGTTGTTGAATTCTATTTAATGTATAATTTCTTTCAATTTTTTGAATGACATGTGTTATTTAATATTAAATCACTTTAATTTTTGTTATTTTTAAATCTTCCTTTAATATAATACAATCAACAAAATTAAAAGTAAATGTAGAAAAAATAATATCTTAATTATTATGTATTTTAGCAATTGCAAATTTGAAGTTAATTGAATATAATCAATACATTAATATATGCTTAGAGCAATCAAACCTAAAACTTAGTTAACTAAGACTAAAATATACTTACAACAAATTTAATAATATATACTAATTTTTCTTATTTTACTGTTATATAAACTATAATTTACAAGCCCTTTCGAGATATATTCATTAATATCTCTTGTTTAAAAAATTTACATAATTTAACATTAATACATCAATAGAAAAACAAACATTAGTCTTACTAATGTCGCTTTCAAAAGTAATAATTATTTATTTTTTGGTTTAGTTTTTACACATTTTAGAAAAAAAAATCTTTATACTTTTAAGATCAATGGTTTTGAAGCCGATTCTAAGGCGCTAATGTAAAAAATGACGTCTATAATTGACATTTTATGGATAAAGGAGTAGTATAGTGGCCGACGACATCCGGCTTTAAGATGGGTTTTTTCTCTAATTACATTCGTCTTCATAATGCCCATAGAAACAAAATAAAATGTATTAAATCCACACTTTCAATCATTATGTGAAGTTTGTTGATGCCGGGAATGACAAAATTATGTCGAATCAAGTACATTCTTGAAAAATATCTCTTTATATATTAATAAAGTATATGTAATGATAAATTTAAATTTACATCAAATTTAAGAGAATGGGGTTTAATTCATTTTAAAGTATAATTTCTTTCATTTTTTGAATACATGTGTGTTAATATTAAATCACTTTAATTTTTTGTTATTTTAAATCTTCCTTTATTATAATACAATCAACAAAATTAAAAGTAAATGTTAGAAAAAAATAATAGTTAATTATTATGTATTTTAGCAATTGCAAATTCGGAAGTTAATTAAACATAATCCAATCATTAATATATGCTTAGAGCAATCAAACCTAAAACTTAGTTAACTAAGACTAAAATATTACTTACAACAAATTTAATAATATTATACTATTTTTCTTATTTTACTGTTATATAAACTATAATTTACAAGCCCTTTTTTGAGATATATTCATTAATATCTCTTGTTTTAAAAAATTTAACATAATTTAACATTAATACGTCAATTAGAAAAAACAAACATTAGTCTTACTAATGTCGCTTTCAAAAGTAATAATTATTTATTTTTTGGTTTAGTTTTTACACATTTTAGAAAAAAATTCTTTATAGTTTTAAGATCAATGGTTTTGAAGCTAATGTAAAAATCACGTCTATAATTGACATTATAGGATAAAGGTGTAGATTAGTGGCCGACGACATCCGACTTTAAGATGGGTTTTTTCTCTAAATACATTCGTCTTCATAATGCCCATAGAAACAAAACAAAATGTATTAAATACACTTTCAATCATTATATGAAGTTTGATGTCGTTGGTAATGACAAAATTATTGTCGAATCAAGTACATTCTTCAAAAATATCTCTTTATATATTAATAAAGTATATGTAATGATAAATTTAAATTACATCAAATTTAAAGAAATATTATAATGCTAAATGATGTTTCGCCGTTGTTGAATTCTATTTTAATGTTATTTTCTTTTTATTTTTTGAATGACATGTGTTCTTTAATATTAAATCACTTTAATTTTTTGTTATTTTTAAATCTTCCTTAATATAATATAATTAAGACAAATTAAATGTAAATGTGAGAAAAAATAATAAGTTAATTATTATGTATTTTAACAATTGCAAATTCGGAAGTTAATTGAACATAATCATACATTAATATATGCTTAGAGCAATCAAAACTAAACTTAGTTAACTAAGACTAAAATATTCTTACAACAACTATAATATTATACTAATTTTTCATATTTTACTGTTATATAAACTATAATTTACAAGCCCTTTTTCGAGATATATTCATTAATGTCTCTTGTTTTTAAAAAATTTAACATAATTTAACATTAATACATCAATTAGAAAAACAAACATTAGTCTTACTAATGTCGCTTTCAAAAGTAATAATTATTTATTTTTGGTTTAGTTTTTACACATTTTTAAAAAAAAAATCTTTATAGTTTTAAGATCATGGTTTTGAGGTGATTGTGAAGGCGCTAATGTAAAAAATCACGTCTATAATTGACATTATAGGATAAAGGAGTAGTATAGTGGCCGACGACGTCCGACTTTAAGATGGGTTTTTTCTCTAATACATTCGTCTTCATAATGCCCATAGAAACAAAAAAAATGTATTAAAAACCACATTCAATCATTATATGAAGTTTGATGCCGTTGGTAATGACAAAATTATTGTCGAATCAAGTACAATTCTTGAAAAATATCTCTTTATATATTAATAAAGTATATGTAATGATAATTTAAATTTACATCAAATTTAAAGAAATATTATAATTAAATGATGTTTGTTGTTGAATTCTATTTAAAGTATAATTTCTTTCAATTTTTTGAATGACATGTGCTATTTAATATTAAATCACTTTAATTTTTTGTTATTTTTAAATCTTCCTTTAATATAATACAATCAACAAAATTAAAAGTAAATGTTAGAAAAAATAATATGTTAATTATTATGTATTTTAGTAATTGCAAATTCGGAAGTTAATTGAATATAATCCATCATTAATATATGCTTAGAGCATCAAAACTAAAACTTAGTTAACTAAGACTAAAACTATACTTACAACAACTTTAATAATATATACTAATTTTTGAGATATATTCATAATATCTCTTGTTTTTAAAAAATTAACATAATTTAACATTAATACATCAATTAGAAAAACAAACATTAGTCTTAGTAATGTCGCTTTCAAAAGTAATAATTATTTATTTTTGGTTAGTTTTTAACATTTTAAAAAAAAAACATTTATGTTTTAAGATCAATGGTTTTGAAGTTGATTCTGAAGGTGCTAATGTAAAAAATCACGTATATAATTGACATTATTGGATAAAGGAGTAGTATAGTGGCCGACGACATCCGACTTTAAGATGGGTTTTTCTCTAATTACATTCCGTCTTCATAATGCCCATAGAAACAAAATAAAATGTATTAAAACCACACTTTCAATATCAGTTATGTGAAGTTGATGTCGTTGGTAATGACAAAATTATTGTCGAATCAAGTATAATTGTTGAAAAATATCTCTTTATAAATTAATAAAGTATATGTAATGATAAATTTAAATTTACATCAAATTTAAAGAAATATTATAATGCTAAATGATGTTTCGCCGTTGTTGAATTCTATTTTAATGTATAATTCTTTCAATTTTTTGAATGACATGTGTTATTTAAATTAAATCACTTAATTTTATGTTATTTTTAAATCTTCCTTTAATATAATACAATCAAAAATTAAAAGTAAATATTAGAAAAATATAATATCTTAATTATTATGTATTTTAGCAATTGCAAATTTGGAAGTTAATTGACTATAATCCATACATTAATATATGCTTAGAGCAATCAAAACTAAAACTTAGTTAACTAAGACTAAAATATAGTTACAACAAATTTAATAATTATACTAATTTTCTTATTTTACTGTATATAAACTATATTTACAAGCCTTTTTCGAGATATATCATTAATATCTCTTTTTTTAAAAAATTTAACATAATTTACCTTATACATCAATTAGAAAAACAAACATTAGTCTTACTAATGTCGCTTTCAAAAGTAATAATTATTTTTTTTAGTTTAGTTTTACACATTTTAAAAAAAAATCTTTATACTTTAAGATCAATGGTTTTGAAGCTGATTCTCAAGGCGCTAATGTATAAAAAATGACGTCTATAATTGAATTATTGGATAAAGGAGTAGTATAGTGGCCGACGACATCCGGCTTTAAGATGGGTTTTTCTCTAATTACATTCGTCTTCATAATGCCATAGAAACCAAAATAAAATGTATTAAATCCACAACTTTCAATCATTATGTGAAGTTGATGCCGTTGGGAATGACAAAATTAATGTCGAATCAAGTACAATTCTGAAAAATATCTCTTTATATATTAATAAAGTATATGTAATGATAAATTTAAATTTACATCAAATTTAAAGAAATGCGTTGTTTAATTCAATTTTAAAGTATAATTTCTTTCAATTTTTGAATAACATGTGTTGTTTAATATTAAATCACTTTAATTTTTTGTTATTTTTAAATCTTCCTTTATTATAATACAATCAACAAAATTAAAAGTAAATGTTAGAAAAAAATAATATGTTAATTATTATGTATTTTAGCATTGCAAATTCGAAGTTAATTAAACATAATCCAATCATTAATATATGCTTAGAGCAATCAAACCTAAAACTTAGTTAACTAAGACTAAAATATACTTACAACAAATTTAATAATATATACTAATTTTTCTTATTTTACTGTTTATAAACTATAATTTACAAGCTTTTTTGAGATATATTCATTAATATCTCTGTTTTTAAAAATTTAACATAATTTAACATTAATACGTCAATTAGAAAAAAACAAACATTAGTCTTACTAATGTCGCTTTCAAAAGTAAATAATTATTATTTTTGGTTAGTTTTTACACATTTAGAAAAAAATTCTTATAGTTTTAAGATCAATGGTTTTGAAGCTAATGTAAAAAATCACGTCTATAATTGACATTGTAGGATAAAGGTGTAGATAGTGGCCGACGACGTCCGACTTTAAGATGGGTTTTTCTCTCTAAATACATTCGTCTTCATAATGCCCATAGAAACAAAACAAATGTATTAAATACACACTTCAATCATTATATGAAGTTTGATGTCGTTGGTAATGACAAAATTATTGTCGAATCAAGTACAATTCTTCAAAAATATCTCTTTATATATTAATAAAGTATATGTAATGATAAATTTAATTTACATCAAATTTAAAGAAATATTATAATGCTAAATGATGTTTCGCGTTGTTGAATTCTATTTTATGTTTATTTCTTTTTATTTTTTGAATGACATGTGCTCTTTAATATTAAATCACTTTAATTTTTGTTATTTTTAAAATCTTCCTTTAATATAATAATTAAGAAAATAAATGTAAATGTGAGAAAAAATAATAAGTTAATTATTATGTATTTTAACAACTGCAAATTCGGAAGTTAATTGAACATAATCATACAT
>NW_026112558.1:0-95427 GCF_024323335.1 Lathyrus oleraceus
GGAGAGCCAGCCGTTGAGGTTACAAATGAAGATGTTGATGCTGCAGGGCATACAATTGGTACATCTTTGGAGGTCGTGTTCAAACTTAGGAAGGTTCTCAACCCCAAGAGTGTGATCAAACCAACATCACTAGCTAAGATTATTTGAGAATAACATATCGAATAATTTCAGACGAAAGACCTTGGTAAACTCCTATATTTTTTTGGGTTTGAAGTAGTCCAATCTAAAGATTATATGGTAATTTCTCCGGGGAATATGCTATGGATACTTTTGAAGAAACAAGTTTGAGATAATGCACTCATAGAAAGTAAGTCACTTTAACTTGTTGTATCATCCAAAGGTAACTAGAAATACTATGTTTGGTTGGTAGGACTTTTCTAACTGTATGTTGTTCTTTTTCCTTTTTCAAATACTTCCCATAAAGGTCAATGTCACTCTTTTATGCTTATAACATCATGTGTTGTTATAATTTTGTATTTTTGTTTACTCTAAAATGTTACTCTTTTTATTTTCCAGGATTATTTTGAAGTGATAACTAACTTGTTCGTCGGAGTGTTTGTAGGAAGGTATGTACGCTCTTGTCATGAATAGATCAAAATGAGTCTTGAGGTCATTACAGGTAATGTTCTTCTATTGCTTCTTTTCATTTGGTTTTTACAATAAATGCAAAGTGATTGTTTTGTTACAAGTAGTAAATACTGCACAAATCCATAACAAATATTGAGCAGTTTTCTCGCATTTTCTCTTTTTATATTATATTGGTAAGGGTTGTATTGTGTTTTGATTTCACTGTTTCTTTTGGTCATATTTGATAGGGAGAGCCAGCCGTTGAGGTTACAAATGAAGGATGTTGATGCTGCAGGGCATACAATTGGTACATCTTTGGAGGTTATGTTCAAACTTAGGAAGGTTCTCACCCCAAGAGTGTGATCAAACCAACATCACTAGCTAAAGATTATTTTGAGAATAACATCTATCGAATAATTTCAGACGAAAGACCTTGGTAAACTCTATATTTTTTGGGTATTGAGGTAGTCCAATCTAAAGATTATATGGTAATTTCTCCGGGGAAATATGCTATGGATACTTTTGAAGAAAAAGTTTGAGATAATGCACTCATAGAAAGTAAGTCACTTTAACTTGTTGGTATCATCCAAAGGTAACTAGAAATACTATGTTTGGTTTGGTAGGACTTTCTAACTGTATTGTTCTTTTTCCTTTTTCAAATACTTCCCATAAAGGTCAATGTCACTCTTTTATGCTTATAACATAATGTGTTGTTATAATTTTGTATTTTTGTTTACTCTAAAATATTTATCTTTTTATTTCCCAGGATTATTTTGAAGTGATAACTAACTTGTTCGTCGGAGTGTTTGTAGGAAGGTATGTACGCTCTTGTCATGAATAGATCAAAATGATTCTTTAGGTCATTACAGGTAATGTTCTTCTATTGCTTCTTTTCATTTGGTTTTTACAATAAATGCAAAGTGATTGTTTTGTTACAAGTAGTAAATACTGCACAAATCCATAACAAATATGAGCAGTTTCCTCGCATTTTCTTTTTTATTTAACTGGTAAGGGTTGTATTGTGTTTTGATTTCACTGTTTCTTTTGGTCATATTTGATAGGGAGAGCCAGCCGTTGAGGTTACAAATGAAGTGTTGATGCTGCAGGGCATACAATTGGTACATCTTTGGAGGTCGTGTTCAAACTTAGGAAGGTTCTCAACCCCAAGAGTGTGATCAAACCAACATCACTAGCTAAAGATTATTTTGAGAATAACATCTATCGAATCATTTCAGACGAAAGACCTTGGTAAACTCCTATATTTTTGGGTATTGAGGTATTCCAATCTAAAGATTATTGGTAATTTCTCCGGGGAAATATGCTATGGATACTTTTGAAGAAACAAGTTTGTAGATAATGCACTCATAGAAAGTAAGTCACTTTAACTTGTTGGTATCATCCAAAGGTAACTAGAAATACTATGTTTGGTTTGGTAGACTTTCTAACTGTATGTTGTTCTTTTTCCTTTTTCAAATACTTCCCATAAAGGTCAATGTCACTCTTTTATGCTTATAACATCATGTGTTGTTATAATTTTGTACTTTTGTTTACTCTAAAATGTTACTCTTTTTATTTCCCAGGATTATTTTGAAGTGATAACTAACTTGTTCGTCGGAGTGTTTGTAGGAAGGTATGTACGCTCTTGTCATGAATAGATCAAAATGAGTCTTGAGGTCATTACAGGTAATGTTCTTCTATTGCTTCTTTTCATTTGGTTTTTACAATAAATGCAAAGTGATTGTTTTGTTACAAGTAGTAAATACTGCACAAATCCATAACAAATATTGAGCAGTTTCTCGCATTTTTCTTTTTTATATTATGCTGGTAAGGGTTGTATTGTGTTTTGATTTCACTGTTTCTTTTGGTCATATTTGATAGGGAGAGCCAGCCGTTGAGGTTACAAATGAAGTGTTGATGCTGCAGGGCATACAATTGGTACATCTTTGGAGGTCGTGTTCAAACTTAGGAAGGTTCTCAACCCCAAGAGTGTGATCAAACCAACATCACTAGCTAAGATTATTTTGAGAATAACATCTATCGAATAAATTTCAGACGAAAGACCTTGGTAAACTCCTATATTTTTTTGGTATTGAGGTAGTTCAATCTAAAGATTATTTGGTAATTTCTCCGGGGAAATATGCTATGGATACTTTTGAAAAAACAAGTTTGAGGATAATGCACTCATAGAAAGTAAGTCACTTTAACTTGTTGGTATCATCCAAAGGTAACTAGAAATACTATGTTTGGTTTGGTAGGACTTTCTAACTGTATGTTGTTCTTTTTCCTTTTTCAAATACTTCCCATAAAGGTCAATGTCACTCTTTTATGCTTATAACATCATGTGTTGTTATAATTTTGTATTTTTGTTTACTCTAAAATGTTACTCTTTTTATTTCCCAGGATTATTTTGAAGTGATAACTAACTTGTTCGTCGGAGTGTTTGTAGGAAGGTATGTACGCTCTTGTCATGAATAGATCAAATGAGTCTTGAGGTCATTACAGGTAATGTTCTTCTATTGCTTCTTTTCATTTGGTTTTTACAATAAATGCAAAGTTATTGTTTTGTTACAAGTAGTAAATACTGCACAAATCCATAACAAATATTGAGCAGTTTTCTCGCATTTTCTTCTTTTATATTATACTGGTAAGGGTTGTATTGTGTTTTGATTTCACTGTTTCTTTGGTCATATTTGATAGGAGAGCCAGCCGTTGAGTTTACAAATGAAGTGTTGATGCTGCAGGGCATACAATTGGTACATCTTTGGAGGTCGTGTTCAAACTTAGGAAGGTTCTCAACCCAAGAGTGTGATCAAACCAACATCACTAGCTAAAGATTATTTTGAGAATAACATCTATCGAATAAATTTCAGACGAAAGACCTTGGTAAACTCCTATATTTTTGTGGTATTGAGGTAATTCAATCTAAAGATGATATGGTAATTCTCCGGGAAATATGCTATGGATACTTTTGAAGAAACAAGTTGTAGATGATGCACTCATAGAAAGTAAGTCACTTTAACTTGTTGGTATCATCCAAAGGTAACTAGAAATACTATGTTTGGTTTGGTAGGACTTTCTAACTGTATGTTGTTCTTTTTCCTTTTTCAAATACTTCCCATAAAGGTCAATGTCACTCTTTTATGCTTATAACATCATGTGTTGTTATAACTTTGTATTTTTGTTTACTCTAAAATAGTTATCTTTTTATTTCCCAGGATTATTTTGAAGTGATAACTAACTTGTTCGTCGGAGTGTTTGTAGGAAGGTATGTACGCTCTTGTCATGAATAGATCAAAATGCGTCTTGAGGTCATTACACGTAATGTTCTTCTATTGCTTCTTTTCATTTGGTTTTTACAATAAATTCAAAGTGATTGTTTTGTTACAAGTAATAAATACTGCACAAATCCATAACAAATATTGAGCAGTTCCTCACATTTTCTTTTTTATATTATACTGGTAAGGGTTGTATTGTGTTTTGATTTCACTGTTTCTTTTGGTCATATTTGATAGGGAGAGCCAACCGTTGAGGTTACAAATGAAAGTGTTGATGTTGTAGGGCATACAATTGGTAATCTTTGGAGGTCGTGTTCAAACTTAGGAAGCTTCTCAACCCCAAGAGTGTGATCAAACCAACATCACTAGCTAGAGATTATTTTGAGAATAACATCTATCGAATCAATTTCAGAGAAAGACCTTGGTAAACTCCTATATTTTTTGGGTATTGAGGTAGTCCAATCTAAAGATTATTCGGTAATTTCTCCGGGGAAATATGCTATGGATACTTTTGAAAAAACAAGTTTGTAGATAATGCACTCATAGAAAGTAAGTCACTTTAACTTGTTGGTATCATCCAAAGGTAACTAGAAATAGTATGTTTGGTTTTGTAGGACTTCCTAACTGTATGTTGTTCTTTTTCCTTTTTCAAATACTTCCCATAAAGGTCAATGTCACTCTTTTATGCTTATAACATCATGTGTTGTTATAATTTTGTATTTTTGTTTACTCTAAAATGTTACTCTTTTTATTTTCCAGGATTATTTTGAAGTGATAACTAACTTGTTCGTAGGAGTGTTTGTAGGAAGGTATGTACGCTCTTGTCATGAATAGATCAAAATGAGTCTTGAGGTCATTACAGGTAATGTTCTTCTATTGCTTCTTTTCATTTGGTTTTTACAATAAATGCAAAGTGATGGTTTTGTTACAAGTAGTAAATACTGCACAAATCCATAACAAATATTGAGCAGTTTCTCGCATTTTCTTTTTTATATTATGCTGGTAAGGGTTGTATTGTGTTTTGATTTCACTGTTTCTTTTAGTCATATTTGATAGGAGAGCCAGCCGTTGAGGTTACAAATGAAGGTGTTGATAATGCAGGGCATACAATTGGTACATCTTTGGAGGTCGTGTTCAAACTTTGGAAGGTTCTCAACCCCAAGAGTGTGATCAAACCAACATCACTAGCTAGAGATATTTTGAGAATAACATCTATCGAATCAATTTCAGACGAAAGACCTTGGTAAACTCCTATATTTTTTGGTATTGAGGTAGTTCAATCTAAAGATTATTTGGTAATTTCTCCGGGGAAATATGCTATGAATACTTTTGAAAAAACAAGTTTGAGGATAATGCACTCATAGAAAGTAAGTCACTTTAACTTGTTGGTATCATCCAAAGGTAACTAGAAATACTATGTTTGGTTTGGTAGGACTTTCTAACTGTATGTTGTTCTTTTTCCTTTTTCAAATACTTCCCATAAAGGTCAATGTCACTCTTTTATGCTTATAACATCATGTGTTGTTATAATTTTGTATTTTTGTTTACTCTAAAATATTACTTTTTTTATTTTCCAGGATTATTTTGAAGTGATAACTAACTTGTTCGTTGGAGTGTTTGTAGGAAAGTATGTACGCTCTTGTCATGAATAGATCAAAATGAGTTTTGAGGTCATTACAGGTAATGTTCTTCTATGGCTTCTTTTCATTTGGTTTTTACAATAAATGCAAAGTTATTGTTTTGTTACAAGTAGTAAATACTACAAAAATCCATAACAAATATTGAGCAGTTTCTCGCATTTTCTTTTTTATATTATACTGGTAAGGGTTGTATTGTGTTTTGATTTCACTGTTTCTTTTGGTCATATTTGATAGGGTTAGCCTGCCGTTGAGGTTACAAATGAAGGTGTTGATGATGTAGAGCATACAATAGGTACATCTTTGGAGGTCGTGTTCAAATTTAGGAAGGTTGTCAACCCCAAGAGTGTGATCAAACCAACATCACTAGCTAAAGATTATTTTGAGAATAACATCTATCGAATCAATTTCAGACGAAAGACCTTGGTAAACTCCTATATTTTGTGGGTATTGAGGTAATTAAATCTAAAGATGATATGGTAATTTCTCCGGGAAAATATGCTATGGATACTTTTGAAGAAACAAATTTGTAGATGATGCACTCATAGAAAGTAAGTCACTTTAACTTGTTGGTATCATCCAGAGGTAACTAGAACTACTATGTTTGGTTTGGTAGGACTTTCTAACTGTATGTTGTTCTTTTTCCTTTTTCAAAGACTTCTCATAAAGGTCAATGTCACTCTTTTATGCTTATAACATCATGTGTTGTTATAACTTTGTATTTTTGTTTACTCTAAAATAGTTATCTTTTTATTTCCCAGGATTATTTTGAAGTGATAACTAACTTGTTCGTCGGAGTGTTTGTAGGAAGGTATGTACGCTCTTGTCTTGATTAGATCAAAATGAGTCTTGAGGTCATTACAGGTAATGTTCTTCTATTGCTTCTTTTCATTTGGTTTTTACAATAAATGCAAAGTTATTGTTTTGTTACAAGTAGTAAATACTGCACAAATCCATAACAAATATTGAACAATTTCTCGTATTTTCTCTTTTATATTATATTGGTAAGGGTTGTATTATGTTTTGATTTCACTGTTTCTTTTGGTCATTTTTGATACGGAGAGGCAGCCGTTGAGGTTACAAATGAAGACGTTGATGATGCAGAGCATACAATTGGTACATCTTTGGAGGTTATGTTCAAACTTAGGAAGGTTCTCAACCCCAAGAGTGTGGTCAAACCAACATCACTAGCTAGAGATTATTTTGAGAATAACATCTATTGAATAAATTTCAGACGAAAGACCTTGGTAAACTGCTATATTTTTTGGGTATTGAAGTAGTCCAATCTAAAGATTATATGGTAATTTCTCCGGGGAAAGTTGCTATGGATACTTTTGAAGAAACAAGTTTGAGGTTAATGCACTCATAGAAAGTAAGTCACTTTAACTTGTTGGTATCATCCAAAGGTAACTAGAAATAGTATGTTTGGTTTGGTAGGACTTTCTAATTGTATGTTGTTCTTTTTCCTTTTTCAAATACTTCCCATAAAGGTCAATGTCACTCTTTTATGCTTATAACATAATGTGTTGTTATAATTTTGTATTTTTGTTTACTCTAAAATATTTATCTTTTTATTTCCCAGGATTATTTTGAAGTGATAACTAACTTGTTCGTCGGAGTGTTTGTAGGAAGGTATGTACGCTCTTGTCATGAATAGATCAAAATGAGTCTTGAGGTCATTACAGGTAATGTTCTTCTATTGCTTCTTTTCATTTGGTTTTTACAATAAATGCAAAGTGATTGTTTTGTTACAAGTAGTAAATACTGCACAAATCCATAACAAATATTGAGCAGTTCCTCGCATTTTCTTTTTTATATTATACTGGTAAGGGTTGTATTGTGTTTTGATTTCACTGTTTCTTTTGGTCATATTTGATAGGGAGAGCCAACCGTTGATGTTACAAATGAAAGTGTTGATGCTGCAGGGCATACAATTGGTAAATCTTTGGAGGTCGTGTTCAAACTTAGGAAGGTTCTCAACCTCAAGAGTGTGATCAAACCAACATCACTAGCTAGAGATTATTTTGAGAATAACATCTATCGAATCAATTTCAGACGGAAGACGTTGGTAAACTCCTATATTTTTTGGGTATTGAGGTAGTCCAATCTAAAGATTATGGTAATTTCTCCGGGGAAATATGCTATGGATACTTTTGAAAAAACAAGTTTGAGGATAATGCACTCATAGAAAGTAAGTCACTTTAACTTGTTGGTATCATCCAAAGGTAACTAGAAATAGTATGTTTGGTTTGGTAGGACTTTCTAACTGTATGTTGTTCTTTTTCCTTTTTCAAATACTTCCCATAAAGGTCAATGTCACTCTTTTATGCTTATAACATCATGTGTTGTTATAATTTTGTATTTTTGTTTACTCTAAAATGTTACTCTTTTTATTTTCCAAGATTATTTTGAAGTGATAACTAACTTGTTCGTCGGAGTGTTTGTAGGAAGGTATGTACGCTCTTGTCATGAATAGATCAAAATGAGTCTTGAGGTCATTACAGGTAATGTTCTTCTATTGCTTCTTTTCATTTGGTTTTTACAATAAATGCAAAGTTATTGTTTTGTTACAAGTAGTAAATACTGCACAAATCCATAACAAATATTGAGCAATTTCTCGCATTTTCTCTTTTATATTATATTGGTAAGGGTTGTATTGTGTTTTGATTTCACTGTTTCTTTCGGTCATATTTGATACGGAGAGCCAGCCGTTGAGGTTACAAATGAAGATGTTGATGCTGCAGGGCATACAATTGGTACATCTTTGGAGGTTATGTTCAAACTTAGGAAGGTTCTCAACCCCAAGAGTGTGATCAAACCAACATCACTAGATAAAGATTATTTTGAGAATAACATCTATCGAATAAATTTCAGACGAAAGACCTTGGTAAACTCCTATATTTTTTGGGTATTGAAGTAGTCCAATCTAAAGATTATATGGTAATTTCTCCGGGGAAATATGCTATGGATACTTTTGAAAAAACAAGTTTGAGGATAATGCACTCATAGAAAGTAAGTCACTTTAACTTGTTGGTATCATCCAAAGGTAACTAGAAATACTATGTTCGGTTTGGTACGACTTTCTAACTGTATGTTGTTCTTTTTCCTTTTTCAAATACTTCCCATAAAGGTCAATGTCACTCTCTTATGCTTATAACATCATGTGTTGTTATAATTTTATATTTTTGTTTACTCTAAAATGTTACTCTTTTTATTTTCCAGGATTATTTTGAAGTGATAACTAACTTGTTCGTCGGAGTGTTTGTAGGAAGGTATGTACGCTCTTGTCATGAATAGATCAAAATGAGTCTTGAGGTCATTACAGGTAATGTTCTTCTATTGCTTCTTTTCATTTGATTTTTACAATAGATGCAAAGTTATTGTTTTGTTACAAGTAGTAAATACTGCACAAATCCATAACAAATATTGAACAGTTTCTCGTATTTTCTCTTTTATATTATATTGGTAAGGGTTGTATTGTGTTTTGATTTCACTGTTTCTTTTGGTCATATTTGATACGGAGAGCCAGCCGTTGAGGTTATAAATGAAGATGTTGATGCTTCAGGGCATACAATTGGTACATCTTTGGAGGTTATGTTCAAACTTAGGAAGGCTCTCAACCCCAAAAGTGTGATTAAACCAACATCACTAGATAAAGATTATTTTGAGAATAACATCTATCGAATAAATTTCAGACGAAAGACCTTGGTAAACTCCTATATTTTTTGGGTATTGAAGTAGTCCAATCTAAAGATTATATGGTAATTTCTCCGGGGAAATATGCTATGGATACTTTTGAAGAAACATGTTTGAGGATAATGCACTCATAGAAAGTAAGTCACTTTAACTTGTTGGTATCATCCAAAGGTAACTAGAAATAGTATGTTCGGTTTGGTAGGACTTTCTAACTGTATGTTGTTCTTTTTCCTTTTTCAAATACTTCCCATAAATGTCAAATGTCACTCTTTTATGCTTATAACATCATGTGTTGTTATAATTTTGTATTTTTTTTACTCTAATATATTTATCTTTTGATTTCCCAGGATTATTTTGAAGTGATAACTAACTTGTTCGTCGGAGTGTTTGTAGGAAGGTATGTACGCTCTTGTCATGAATAGATCAAAATGCGTCTTGAGGTCATTACACGTAATGTTCTTCTATTGCTTCTTTTCATTTGGTTTTTACAATAAATTCAAAGTGATTGTTTTGTTACAAGTAATAAATACTGCACAAATCCATAACAAATATTGAGCAGTTCCTCACATTTTCTTTTTTATATTATACTGGTAAGGGTTGTATTGTGTTTTGATTTCACTGTTTCTTTTGGTCATATTTGATAGGGAGAGCCAACCGTTGATGTTACAAATGAAAGTGTTGATGTTGTAGGGCATACAATTGGTAAATCTTTGGAGGTCGTGTTCAAACATAGGAAGCTTCTCAACCCCAAGAGTGTGATCAAACCAACATCACTAGCTAGAGATTATTTTGAGAATAACATCTATCGAATCAATTTCAGAAGAAAGACCTTGGTAAACTCCTATATTTATTGGGTATTGAGGTAGTCCAATCTAAAGATTATTCGGTAATTTCTCCGGGGAAATATGCTATGGATACTTTTGAAAAAACAAGTTTGTAGATAATGCACTCATAGAAAGTAAGTCACTTTAACTTGTTGGTATCATCCAAAGGTAACTAGAAATAGTATGTTTGGTTTTGTAGGACTTCCTAACTGTATGTTGTTCTTTATACTTTTTCAAATACTTCCCATAAAGGTCAATGTCACTCTTTTATGCTTATAACATCATGTGTTGTTATAATTTTGTACTTTTGTTTACACTAAAATGTTACTCTTTTTATTTTCCAGGATTATTTTGAAGTGATAACTAACTTGTTCGTAGGAGTGTTTGTAGGAAGGTATGTACGCTCTTGTCATGAATAGATCAAATTGAGTCTTGAGGTCATTACAGGTAATGTTCTTCTATTGCTTCTTTTCATTTGGTTTTTACAATAAATGCAAAGTGATTGTTTTGTTACAAGTACTAAATACTGCACAAATCCATAACAAATATTGAGCAGTTTCTCGCATTTTCTTTTTTATATTATGCTGGTAAGGGTTATATTGTGTTTTGATTTCACTGTTTCTTTTAGTCATATTTGATAGGGAGAGCCAGCCGTTGAGGTTACAAATGAAGGTGTTGATAATGCAGGGCATACAATTGGTACATCTTTGGAAGTCGTGTTCAAATTTTGGAAGGTTCTCAACCCCAAGAGTGTGATCAAACCAACATTACTAGCTAGAGATAATTTTGAGAATAACATCTATCGAATCAATTTCAGACGAAAGACCTTGGTAAACTCCTATATTTTTTGGATATTGAGGTAGTTCAATCTAAAGATTATTTGGTAATTTCTCCGGGGAAATATGCTATGAATACTTTTGAAAAAACAAGTTAGAGGATAATGCACTCATAGAAAGTAAGTCACTTTAACTTGTTGGTATCATCCAAAGGTAACTAGAAATACTATGTTTGGTTTGGTAAGACTTTCTAACTGTATGTTGTTCTTCTTCCTTTTTCAAATACTTCCCATAAAGGTCAATGTCACTCTTTTATGCTTATAACATCATGTGTTGTTATAATTTTGTATTTTTGTTTACTCTAAAATATTACTTTTTTTATTTTCCAGGATTATTTTGAAGTGATAACTAACTTGTTCGTTGGAGTGTTTGTAGGAAAGTATGTACGCTCTTGTCATGAATAGATCAAAATGAGTTTTGAGGTCATTACAGGTAATGTTCTTCTATGGCTTCTTTTCATTTGGTTTTTACAATAAATGCAAAGTTATTGTTTTGTTACAAGTAGTAAATACTACAAAAATCCATAACAAATATTGAGCAGTTTCTCGCATTTTCTTTTTTATATTATACTGGTAAGGGTTGTATTGTGTTTTGATTTCACTGTTTCTTTTGGTCATATTTGATAGGGTTAGCCTGCCGTTGAGGTTACAAATGAAGGTGTTGATGATGTAGGGCATACAATTGGTACATCTTTGGAGGTCGTGTTCAAATTTAGGAAGGTTGTCAACCCCAAGAGTGTGATCAAACCAACATCACTAGCTAAAGATTATTTTGAGAATAACATCTATCGAATCAATTTCAGACGAAAGACCTTGGTAAACTCCTATATTTTGTGGGTATTGAGGTAATTAAATCTAAAGATGATATGGTAATTTCTCCGGGAAATATGCTATGGATACTTTTGAAGAAACAAGTTTGTAGATAATGCACTCATAGAAAGTAAGTCACTTTAACTTGTTGGTATCATCCAGAGGTAACTAGAACTACTATGTTTGGTTTGGTAGGACTTTCTAACTGTATGTTGTTCTTTTTCCTTTTTCAAAGACTTCTCATAAAGGTCAATGTCACTCTTTTATGCTTATAACATCATGTGTTGTTATAACTTTGTATTTTTGTTTACTCTAAAATAGTTATCTTTTTATTTCCCAGGATTATTTTGAAGTGATAACTAACTTGTTCGTCGGAGTGTTTGTAGGAAGGTATGTACGCTCTTGTCATGAATAGATCAAAATGAGTCTTGAGGTCATTACAGGTAATGTTCTTCTATTGCTTCTTTTCATTTGGTTTTTACAATAAATGCAAAGTTATTGTTTTGTTACAAGTAGTAAATACTGCACAAATCCATAACAAATATTGAGCAGTTCCTCGCATTTTCTTTTTATATTATACTGGTAAGGGTTGTATTGTGTTTTGATTTCACTGTTTCTTTTGGTCATATTTGATAGGGAGAGCCAACCGTTGAGGTTACAAATGAAGTGTTGATGTTGCAGGGCATACAATTGGTAATCTTTGGAGGTCGTGTTCAAACATAGGAAGGTTCTCAACCCCAAGAGTGTGATCAAACCAACATCACTAGCTAGAGATTATTTTGAGAATAACATCTATCGAATCAATTTCAGACGAAAGACCTTGGTAAACTCCTATATTTTTGGGTATTGAGGTAGTCCAATCTAAAGATTATTCGTAATTTCTCCGGGGAAATATGCTATGGATACTTTTGAAAAAACAAGTTTGTAGATAATGCACTCATAGAAAGTAAGTCACTTTAACTTGTTGGTATCATCCAAAGGTAACTAGAAATAGTATGTTTGGTTTTGTAGGACTTTCTAACTGTATGTTGTTCTTTTCCTTTTTCAAATACTTCCCATAAAGGTCAATGTCACTCTTTTATGCTTATAACATCATGTGTTGTTATAATTTTGTACTTTTGTTTACACTAAAATGTTACTCTTTTTATTTTCCAGGATTATTTTGAAGTGATAACTAACTTGTTCGTAGGAGTGTTTGTAGGAAGGTATGTACGCTCTTGTCATGAATAGATCAAATGAGTCTTGAGGTCATTACAGGTAATGTTCTTCTATTGCTTCTTTTCATTTGGTTTTTACAATAAATGCAAAGTGATGGTTTTGTTACAAGTAGTAAATACTGCACAAATCCATAACAAATATTGAGCAGTTTCTCGCATTTTCTTTTTTATATTATGCTGGTAAGGGTTGTATTGTGTTTTGATTTCACTGTTTTTTTTGGTCATATTTGATAGGGAGAGCCAGCCGTTGAGGTTACAAATGAAGGTGTTGATGATGCAGGGCATACAATTGGTACATCTTTGGAAGTCGTGTTCAAATTTTGGAAGGTTCTCAACCCCAAGAGTGTGATCAAACCAACATTACTAGCTAGAGATAATTTTGAGAATAACATCTATCGAATCAATTTCAGACGAAAGACCTTGGTAAACTCCTATATTTTTTGGATATTGAGGTAGTTCAATCTAAAGATTATTTGGTAATTTCTCCGGGGAAATATGCTATGAATACTTTTGAAAAAACAAGTTAGAGGATAATGCACTCATAGAAAGTAAGTCACTTTAACTTGTTGGTATCATCCAAAGGTAACTAGAAATACTATGTTTGGTTTGGTAAGACTTTCTAACTGTATGTTGTTCTTCTTCCTTTTTCAAATACTTCCCATAAAGGTCAATGTCACTCTTTTATGCTTATAACATCATGTGTTGTTATAATTTTGTATTTTTGTTTACTCTAAAATATTACTTTTTTTATTTTCCAGGATTATTTTGAAGTGATAACTAACTTGTTCGTTGGAGTGTTTGTAGGAAAGTATGTACGCTCTTGTCATGAATAGATCAAAATGAGTCTTGAGGTCATTACAGGTAATGTTCTTCTATTGCTTCTTTTCATTTGGTTTTTACAATAAATGCAAAGTTATTGTTTTGTTACAAGTAGTAAATACTGCACAAATCCATAACAAATATTGAACAATTTCTCGTATTTTCTCTTTTATATTATATTGGTAAGGGTTGTATTATGTTTTGATTTCACTGTTTCTTTTGGTCATATTTGATACGGAGAGCAGCCGTTGAGGTTACAAATGAAGATGTTGATGATGCAGAGCATACAATTGGTACATCTTTGGAGGTTATGTTCAAACTTAGGAAGGTTCTCAACCCCAAGAGTGTGATCAAACCAACATCACTAGCTAAGATTATTTTGAGAATAACATCTATTGAATAAATTTCAGACGAAAGACCTTGGTAAACTGCTATATTTTTTGGGTATTGAAGTAGTCCAATCTAAAGATTATATGGTAATTTCTCCGGGGAAAGTTGCTATGGATACTTTTGAAGAAACAAGTTTGAGGTTAATGCACTCATAGAAAGTAAGTCACTTTAACTTGTTGGTATCATCCAAAGGTAACTAGAAATAGTATGTTTGGTTTGGTAGGACTTTCTAATTGTATGTTGTTCTTTTTCCTTTTTCAAATACTTCCCATAAAGGTCAATGTCACTCTTTTATGCTTATAACATAATGTGTTGTTATAATTTTGTATTTTTGTTTACTCTAAAATATTTATCTTTTTATTTCCCAGGATTATTTTGAAGTGATAACTAACTTGTTCGTCGGAGTGTTTGTAGGAAGGTATGTACGCTCTTGTCATGAATAGATCAAAATGATTCTTTAGGTCATTACAGGTAATGTTCTTCTATTGCTTCTTTTCATTTGGTTTTTACAATAAATGCAAAGTGATTGTTTTGTTACAAGTAGTAAATACTGCACAAATCCATAACAAATATTGAGCAGTTCCTCGCATTTTCTTTTTTATATTATACTGGTAAGGGTTGTATTGTGTTTTGATTTCACTGTTTCTTTTGGTCATATTTGATAGGGAGAGCCAACCGTTGATGTTACAAATGAAAGTGTCGATGCTGCAGGGCATACAATCGGTAAATCTTTGGAGGTCGTGTTCAAACTTAGGAAGGTTCTCAACCTCAAGAGTGTGATCAAACCAACATCACTAGCTAGAGATTATTTTGAGAATAACATCTATCGAATCAATTTCAGACGAAAGACGTTGGTAAACTCCTATATTTTTTGGGTATTGAGGTAGTCCAATCTAAAGATTATTTGGTAATTTCTCCGGGGAAATATGCTATGGATACTTTTGAAAAAACAAGTTTGAGGATAATGCACTCATAGAAAGTAAGTCACTTTAACTTGTTGGTATCATCCAAAGGTAACTAGAAATACTATGTTCGGTTTGGTACGACTTTCTAACTGTATGTTGTTCTTTTTCCTTTTTCAAATACTTCCCATAAAGGTCAATGTCACTCTTTTATGCTTATAACATCATGTGTTGTTATAATTTTGTATTTTTGTTTACTCTAAAATGTTACTCTTTTTATTTTCCAAGATTATTTTGAAGTGATAACTAACTTGTTCGTCGGAGTGTTTGTAGGAAGGTATGTACGCTCTTGTCATGAATAGATCAAAATGAGTCTTGAGGTCATTACAGGTAATGTTCTTCTATTGCTTCTTTTCATTTGATTTTTACAATAGATGCAAAGTTATTGTTTTGTTACAAGTATTAAATACTGCACAAATCCATAACAAATATTGAACAGTTTCTCGTATTTTCTCTTTTATATTATATTGGTAAGGGTTGTATTGTGTTTTGATTTCACTGTTTCTTTCGGTCATATTTGATACGGAGAGCCAGCCGTTGAGGTTATAAATGAAGATGTTGATGCTGCAGGGCATACAATTGGTACATCTTTGGAGGTTATGTTCAAACTTAGGAAGGTTCTCAACCCCAAGAGTGTGATTAAACCAACATCACTAGATAAAGATTATTTTGAGAATAACATCTATCGAATAAATTTCAGACGAAAGACCTTGGTAAACTCCTATATTTTTTGGGTATTGAAGTAGTCCAATCTAAAGATTATATGGTAATTTCTCCGGGGAAATATGCTATGGATACTTTTGAAAAAACAAGTTTGAGGATAATGCACTCATAGAAAGTAAGTCACTTTAACTTGTTGGTATCATCCAAAGGTAACTAGAAATACTATGTTCGGTTTGGTACGACTTTCTAACTGTATGTTGTTCTTTTTCCTTTTTCAAATACTTCCCATAAAGGTCAATGTCACTCTTTTATGCTTATAACATCATGTGTTGTTATAATTTTGTATTTTTGTTTACTCTAAAATGTTACTCTTTTTATTTTCCAGGATTATTTTGAAGTGATAACTAACTTGTTCGTCGGAGTGTTTGTAGGAAGGTATGTACGCTCTTGTCATGAATAGATCAAAATGAGTCTTGAGGTCATTACAGGTAATGTTCTTCTATTGCTTCTTTTCATTTGATTTTTACAATAGATGCAAAGTTATTGTTTTGTTACAAGTAGTAAATACTGCACAAATCCATAACAAATATTGAACAGTTTCTCGTATTTTCTCTTTTATATTATATTGGTAAGGGTTGTATTGTGTTTTGATTTCACTGTTTCTTTTGGTCATATTTGATACGGAGAGCCAGCCGTTGAGGTTATAAATGAAGATGTTGATGCTTCAGGGCATACAATTGGTACATCTTTGGAGGTTATGTTCAAACTTAGGAAGGTTCTCAACCCCAAGAGTGTGATTAAACCAACATCACTAGATAAAGATTATTTTGAGAATAACATCTATCGAATAAATTTCAGACGAAAGACCTTGGTAAACTCCTATATTTTTTGGGTATTGAAGTAGTCCAATCTAAAGATTATATGGTAATTTCTCCGGGGAAATATGCTATGGATACTTTTGAAGAAACATGTTTGAGGATAATGCACTCATAGAAAGTAAGTCACTTTAACTTGTTGGTATCATCCAAAGGTAACTAGAAATAGTATGTTCGGTTTGGTAGGACTTTCTAACTGTATGTTGTTCTTTTTCCTTTTTCAAATACTTCCCATAAATGTCAAATGTCACTCTTTTATGCTTATAACATCATGTGTTGTTATAATTTTGTATTTTTTTTACTCTAATATATTTATCTTTTGATTTCCCAGGATTATTTTGAAGTGATAACTAACTTGTTCGTCGGAGTGTTTGTAGGAAGGTATGTACGCTCTTGTCATGAATAGATCAAAATGAGTCTTGAGGTCATTACAGGTAATGTTCTTCTATTGCTTCTTTTCATTTGGTTTTTACAATAAATGCAAAGTTATTGTTTTGTTACAAGTAGTAAATACTGCACAAATCCATAACAAATATTGAGCAGTTCCTCACATTTTCTTTTTTATATTATACTGGTAAGGGTTGTATTGTGTTTTGATTTCACTGTTTCTTTTGGTCATATTTGATAGGGAGAGCCAACCGTTGATGTTACAAATGAAAGTGTTGATGTTGTAGGGCATACAATTGGTAAATCTTTGGAGGTCGTGTTCAAACATAGGAAGCTTCTCAACCCCAAGAGTGTGATCAAACCAACATCACTAGCTAGAGATTATTTTGAGAATAACATCTATCGAATCAATTTCAGACGAAAGACCTTGGTAAACTCCTATATTTTTGGGTATTGAGGTAGTCCAATCTAAAGATTATTCGGTAATTTCTCCGGGGAAATATGCTATGGATACTTTTGAAAAAACAAGTTTGTAGATAATGCACTCATAGAAAGTAAGTCACTTTAACTTGTTGGTATCATCCAAAGGTAACTAGAAATAGTATGTTTGGTTTTGTAGGACTTCCTAACTGTATGTTGTTCTTTATACTTTTTCAAATACTTCCCATAAAGGTCAATGTCACTCTTTTATGCTTATAACATCATGTGTTGTTATAATTTTGTACTTTTGTTTACACTAAAATGTTACTCTTTTTATTTTCCAGGATTATTTTGAAGTGATAACTAACTTGTTCGTAGGAGTGTTTGTAGGAAGGTATGTACGCTCTTGTCATGAATAGATCAAATGAGTCTTGAGGTCATTACAGGTAATGTTCTTCTATTGCTTCTTTTCATTTGGTTTTTACAATAAATGCAAAGTTATTGTTTTGTTACAAGTAGTAAATACTGCACAAATCCATAACAAATATTGAGCAGTTTCTCGCATTTTCTCTTTTATATTATATTGGTAAGGGTTGTATTGTGTTTTGATTTCACTGTTTCTTTTGGTCATATTTGATACGGAGAGCCAGCCGTTGAGGTTACAAATGAAGATGTTGATGCTGCAGGGCATACAATTGGTACATCTTTGGAGGTCGTGTTCAAACTTAGGAAGGTTCTCAACCTCAAGAGTGTGATCAAACCAACATCACTAGCTAGAGATTATTTTGAGAATAACATCTATCGAATCAATTTCAGACGAAAGACGTTGGTAAACTCCTATATTTTTTGGGTATTGAGGTAGTCCAATCTAAAGATTATTTGGTAATTTCTCCGGGGAAATATGCTATGGATACTTTTGAAAAAACAAGTTTGAGGATAATGCACTCATAGAAAGTAAGTCACTTTAACTTGTTGGTATCATCCAAAGGTAACTAGAAATACTATGTTTGGTTTGGTAGGACTTTCTAACTGTATGTTGTTCTTTTTCCTTTTTCAAATACTTCCCATAAAGGTCAATGTCACTCTTTTATGCTTATAACATCATGTGTTGTTATAATTTTGTATTTTTGTTTACTCCAAAATGTTACTCTTTTTATTTTCCAGGATTATTTTGAAGTGATAACTAACTTGTTCGTCGGAGTGTTTATAGGAAAGTATGTACGCTCTTGTCATGAATAGATCAAAATGAGTCTTGAGGTCATTACAGGTAATGTTCTTCTATTGCTTCTTTTCATTTGGTTTTTACAATAAATGCAAAGTGATTGTTTTGTTACAAGTAGTAAATACTGCACAAATCCTTAACAAATATTGAGCAGTTTCTCGCATTTTCTTTTTTATATTATACTGGTAAGGGTTGTATTGTGTTTATATTTCACTGTTTCTTTTTGTCATATTTGATAGGGAAAGTCAGCTGTTGAGGTTACAAATGAAGGTGTTGATGATGCAAGGCATACAATTGGTACATCTTTGGAGGTCGTGTTCAAACTTAGGAAGGTTCTCAACCCCAAGAGTGTGATCAAACCAACATCACTAGCTAAAGATTATTTTGAGAATAACATCTATCGAATCAATTTCAGACGAAAGACCTTGGTAAACTCCTATATTTTTTGGGTATTGAGGTAATTCAATCTAAAGTTAATATGGTAATTTCTCCGGGAAAATATGCTATGGATACTTTTGAAGAAACAAGTTTTAGATAATGCACTCATAGAAAGTAAGTCACTTTAACTTGTTGGTATCATCCAAAGGTAACTAGAAATACTATGTTTGGTTTGGTAGGACTTTCTAACTGTATGTTGTTCTTTTTCCTTTTTCAAAGACTTCCCATAAAGGTCAATGTCACTCTTTTATGCTTATAAAATCAAGTGTTGTTATAATTTTGTATTTTTGTTTACTCTAAAATGTTACTCTTTTTATTTCCCAGGATTATTTTGAAGTGATAACTAACTTGTTCGTCGGAGTGTTTGTAGGAAGGTATGTACGCTCTTGTCATGAATAGATCAAAATGAGTCTTGAGGTCATTACAGGTAATGTTCTTCTATTGCTTCTTTTCATTTGGTTTTTACAATAAATGCAAAGTTATTGTTTTGTTACAAGTAGTAAATACTGCACAAATCCATAACAAATATTGAACAGTTTCTCGCATTTTCTCTTTTATATTATATTGGTAAGGGTTGTATTGTGTTTTGATTTCACTGTTTCTTTTGGTCATATTTGATACGGAGAGCCTGCCGTTGAGGTTACAAATGAAGATGTTGATGCTGCAGGGCATACAATTGGTACATCTTGGTAGGTTGTGTTCAAACCTAGGAAGGTTCTCAACCCCAAGAGTGTGATCAAACCAACATCACTAGCTAGATATTATTTTGAGAATAACATCTATCGAATCAATTTCAGACGAAAGACCTTAGTAAACTCCTATATTTTTTAGGTATTGAGGTAGTCCAATCTAAAGATTATTTGGTAATTTCTCCGGGGAAATATGCTATGGATACTTTTGAAAAAACAAGTTTGAGGATAATGCACTCATAGAAAGTAAGTCACTTTAACTTGTTGGTATCATCCAAAGGTAACTAGAAGTACTATGTTTGGTTTGGTAGGACTTTCTAACTGTATGTTGTTCTTTTTCCTTTTTCAAATACTTCCCATAAAGGTCAATGTCACTCTTTTATGCTTATAACATCATGTGTTGTTATAATTTTGTATTTTTGTTTACTCCAAAATGTTACTCTTTTTATTTTCCAGGATTATTTTGAAGTGATAACTAACTTGTTCGTCGGAGTGTTTGTAGGAAGTATGTACGCTCTTGTCATGAATAGATCAAAATGAGTCTTGAGGTCATTACAGGTAATGTTCTTCTATTGCTTCTTTTCATTTGGTTTTTACAATAAATGCAAAGTGATTGTTTTGTTACAAGTAGTAAATACTGCACAAATCCTTAACAAATATTGAGCAGTTTCTCGCATTTTCTTTTTTATATTATACTGGTAAGGGTTGTATTGTGTTTATATTTCACTGTTTCTTTTTGTCATATTTGATAGGGAAAGTCAGCTGTTGAGGTTACAAATGAAGGTGTTGATGATGCAAGGCATACAATTGGTACATCTTTGGAGGTCGTGTTCAAACTTAGGAAGGTTCTCAACCCCAAGAGTGTGATCAAACCAACATCACTAGCTAAAGATTATTTTGAGAATAACATCTATCGAATCAATTTCAGACGAAAGACCTTGGTAAACTCCTATATTTTTTGGGTATTGAGGTAATTCAATCTAAAGTTAATATGGTAATTTCTCCGGGAAAATAAGCTATGGATACTTTTGAAGAAACAAGTTTATAGATAATGTACTCATAGAAAGTAAGTCACTTTAACTTGTTGGTATCATCCAAAGGTAACTAGAAATACTATGTTTGGTTTGGTAAGACTTTCTCACCATATGTTGTTCTTTTTCCTTTTTCAAAGACTTCCCATAAAGGTCAATGTCACTCTTTTATGCTTATAAAATCAAGTGCTGTTATAATTTTGTATTTTTGTTTACTCTAAAATGTTACTCTTTTTATTTCCCAGGATTATTTTGAAGTGATAACTAACTTGTTCGTCGGAGTGTTTGTAGGAAGGTATGTACGTTCTTGTCATGAATAGATCAAAATGAGTCTTGAGGTCATTACAGGTAATGTTCTTCTATTGCTTCTTTTCATTTGGTTTTTACAATAAATGCAAAGTGATGGTTTTGTTACAAGTAGTAAATACTGCACAAATCCATAACAAATATTGAGCAGTTTCTCGCATTTTCTTTTTTATATTATACTGGTAAGGGTTGTATTGTGTTTTGAGTTCACTGTTTCTTTTGGTCATATTTGATAGGAAGAGCCAGCCGTTGAGATTACCAATGAAGGTGTTGATGTTGCAGGGCATACAATTGGTACATCTTTGGAGGTCGTGTTCAAACATAGGAAGGTTCTCAACCCCAAGAGTGTGATCAAACCAACATCACCAGCTAAAGATTATTTTGAGAATAAAATCTATCAAATAAATTTCAGACGAAAGACCTTGGTAAACTCCTATATTTTTTGGGTATTGAGGTAATTCAATCTAATGATGATATGGTAATTTCTCCGGGGAAATATGCTATGGATACTTTTGAAGAAACAAGTTTGTAGATTATTCACTCATAGTAAGTAAGTCACTTTAAGTTGTTGGTATCATCGAAAGGTAACTAGAAATACTATGTTTGGTTTGTTAGGACTTTCTAACTGTATGTTGTTCTTTTTCCTTTTTCAAATACTTCCCATAAAGGTCAATGTCACTCTTTTATGCTTATAACATCATGTGTTGTTATAATTTTGTCTTTTTGTTTACCCTAAAATGTTACTCTTTTTATTTCTCAGGATTATTTTGAAGTGATAACTAACTTGTTCGTCGGAGAGTTTGTAGGAAGGTATGTACGCTCTTGTCATGAATAGATCAAAATGAGTCTTGAGGTCATTACAAGTAATGTTCTTCTATTGCTTCTTTTCACTTGGTTTTTACAATAAATGCAAAGTGATTGTTTTGTTACAAGTAGTAAATACTGCACAAATCCATAACCAATATTGAGCAGTTTCTCGCATTTTCCCTTTTATATTATACTGGTAAGGGTTGTATTGTGTTTTGATTTAACTGTTTCTTTTGGTCATATTTGATAGGGAGAGCCAGCCGTTGAGGTTACAAATGAAGGTGTTGATGCTGCAGGGCATACAATTGCTATATCGTTGGAGGTCGTGTTCAAACTTAGGAAGGTTCTCAACCCCAAGAGTGTGATTAAACCAACATCACTAGCTAAAGATTATTTTGAGAATAACATCTATCGAATAAATTTCAGACAAAAGACCATGGTAAACTCCTATATTTTTGGGGTATTAAGGTAGTCCAATCTAAAGATGATATGGTAATTTCTCCGGGGAAATATGCTATGGATACTTTTGAAGAAACAAGTTTGTAGATAATGCGTTCATAGAAAGTAAGTCACTTTAACTTGTGGGTATCATCCAGAGGTAACTAGAACTACTATGTTTGGTTTGGTAGGACTTTCTAACTGTATGTTGTTCTTTTTCCTTTTTCAAAGACTTCCCATAAAGGTCAATGTCACTCTTTTATGCTTATAACATCATGTGTTGTTATAATTTCGTCTTTTTGTTTACTCTAAAATGTCACTCTTCTTATTTCCCAGGATTATTTTGAAGTGATAACTAACTTGTTCGTCGGAGTGTTTGTAGGAAGGTACGTACGCTCTTGTCATGAATAGATCAAAATGAGTCTTGAGGTCCCTACAGGTAATGTTCTTTTATTGCTTCTTTTCATTTGGTTTTTATAATAAATGCAAAGTTATTGTTTTGTTACAAGTAGTAAATACTGCACAAATCCATAACAAATATTGAGCAGTTTCTCGCATTTTCTCTTTTATATTATATTGGTAAGGGTTGTATTGTGTTTTGATTTCACTGTTTCTTTTAGTCATATTTGATAGGGAGAGTCAGCCGTTGAGGTTACAAATGAAGATGTTGATGCTACAGGGCATACAATTGGTACATCTTTGGAGGTCATGTTCAAACTTAGGAAGGTTCTCAACCCCAAGAGTGTGATCAAACCAACATCACTAGCTAAAGATTATTATGAGAATAACATCTATCAAAAAAACTTCAGACGAAAGACCTTGGTAAACTCCTATATTTTTTGGGTATTGAGGTAGTCCAATCTAAAGATTATATGGTAATTTCTCTGGGGAAATAGGCTATGGATACTTTTAAAGAAAAAAGTTTGAGGATAATGCCTTCATAGAAAGTAAGTCACTTTAACTTGTTGGTATCATCCAAAGCTAACTAGAAATAGTATATTTGGTTTGGTAGGACTTTCTAATTGTATGTTGTTCTTTTTCCTTTTTCAAATACTTCCGATAAAGGTCAATGTCACTCTTTTATGCTTATAACATCATGTGTTGTTATAATTTTCTATTTTTGTTTACTCTAAAATGTTACTCTTTTTATTTTCCAGGATTATTTTGAAGTGATAACTAACTTGTTCGTCGTAGTGTTTGTAGGAAGTTATGTACGCTCTTGTCATGAATAGATCAAAATGAGTCTTGAGGTCATTACAGGTAATGTTCTTCTATTGCTTCTTTTCATTTGGTTTTTACAATAAATGCAAAGTGATTGTTTTGTTATAAGTAGTAAATACTGCACAAATCCAAAAAAAATATTGAGCAGTTTCTCGCATTTTCTTTTTTATATTAAATTGGTAAGGGTTGTATTGTGTTTTGATTTCACTGTTTCTTTTGGTCATATTTGATAAAGAGAGCCAGCCGTTGATGTTACAAATGAAGCTGTTGATGCTGCAGGGCATACAATTGGTAAATCTTTGGAGGTCGTGTTCAAACTTAGGAAGGTTCTCAACCCCAAGAGTGTGATCAAACCAACATCACTAGCTAGAGATTATTTTGAGAATAACATCTATCGAATCAATTTCAGGCGAAAGACATTGGTAAACTCCTATATTTTTTGGGTATTGAGGTAGTCCAATCTAAATATTATATGGTAATTTCTACGGGGAAATATGCTATGGATACTTTTGAAAAAATAAGTTTGAGGATAATGCACTCATAGAAAGTAAGTCACTTTAACTTGTTGGTATCATCCAAAGGTAACTAGAAATACTATGTTTGGTTTGGTACGACTTTCTAACTGTATGTTGTTCTTTTTCCTTTTTCAAATACTTCTCATAAAGGTCAATGTCACTCTTTTATGCTTATAACATCATGTGTTGTTATAATTTTGTATTTTTCTTTACTCTAAAATGTTACTCTTTTTATTTTCCAGGATTATTTTTAAGTGATAACTAACTTGTTCGTCGGAGTGTTTGTAGGAAGGTATGTACGCTCTTGTCATGAATAGATCAAAATGAGTCTTGAAGTCATTACAGGTAATGTTCTTCTATTGCTTCTTTTCATTTGGTTTTACAATAAATGCAAAGTGAATGTTTTGTTACAAGTAGTAAATACTGCACAAATCCATAACAAATATTGAGTTGTTTCTCGAATTTTCTTATTTATATTATACTGGTAAGGGTTGTATTGTGTTTTTATTTCACTGTTTCTTTTGGTCATATTTGATAGGGAAAGCCAGCCGCCGTTGAGGTTACAAATGATGGTGTTGATGATGCAGGGCATACAATTGGTACATCTTTGGAGGTCGTGTTCAAACTTAGGAGGGTTCTCAACCCTTAGAGTGTGACCAAAACAACATCACTAGCTAAAGATTATTTTGAGAATAACATCTATCGAATCAATTTCAGACGAAAGACCTTAGTAAACTCCTATATTTTTTAGGTATTGAGGTAGTCCAATCTAAAGATTATTTGGTAATTTCTCCGGGGAAATATGCTATGGATACTTTTGAAAAAACAAGTTTGAGGATAATGCACTCATAGAAAGTAAGTCACTTTAACTTGTTGGTATCATCCAAAGGTAACTAGAAGTACTATGTTTGGTTTGGTAGGACTTTCTAACTGTATGTTGTTCTTTTTTCTTTTTCAAAGACTTCCCATAAAGGTCAATGTCACTCCTTTATGCTTATAACATCATGTGTTGTTATAATTTTGTATTATTGTTTACTCTAAAATGTTACTCTTTTTATTTCCCAGGATTATTTTGAAGTGATAACTAACTTATTCGTCGGAGTGTTTGTAGGAAGGTATGTACGCTCTTGTCATGAATAGATCAAAATGAGTCTTGAGGTCATTACAGGTAATGTTCTTCTATTGCTTCTTTTTATTTGGTTTTTACAATAAATGCAAAGTGATTGTTTTGTTATAAGTAGTAAATACTGCACAAATCCATTACAAATATTGAGCAGTTTCTCGCATTTTCTCTTTTATATTATATTGGTAAGGGTTGTATTGTGTTTTAATTTCACTGTTTCTTTTGGTTATATTTGATAGGGAGAGTCATCCGTTGAGGTTACAAATGAAGATGTCGATGCTGCAGGGCATACAATTGGTACATCTTTGGAGGTCATGTTCAAACTTAGGAAGGTTCTAAACCCCAAGAGTGTGAAAAAACCAACATCACTAGCTAAAGATTATTTTGAGAATAACATCTATCGAATAAATTTCAGACGAAAGACCTTGGTAAACTCCTATATTTTTTGGGTATTGAGGTAGTCCAATCTAAAGATTATATGGTAATTTCTCCGGGGAAATATGCTATGGATACTTTTGAAGAAACAAGTTTGAGGATAATGCACTCATAGAAAATAAGTCACTTTAACTTGTTGGTATCATCCAAAGGTAACTAGAAATAGTATGTTTTGTTTGGTAGGACTTTCTAACTGTATGTTGTTCTTTTTCCTTTTTCAAATACTTCCCATAAAGGTCAATGTCACTCTTTTATGCTTATAACATCATGTGTTGTTATAATTTTGTATTTTTGTTTACTCTAAAATGTTACTTTTTTTATTTCCCAGGATTATTTTGAAGTGATAACTAACTTGTTCGTCGGAGTGTTTGTAGGAAGGTATGTACGCTCTTGTCATGAATAGATCAAAATGAGTCTTAAGGTTATTACAAGTAATCTTCTTCTATTGCTTCGTTTCATTTGATTTTTACAATAAATGCAAAGTGATTGTTTTGTTACAAGTAGTAAATACTGCACAAATCCATAACAAATATTGAGCAGTTTCTCGCATTTTCTTTTTTATATTATACTGGTAAGGGTTGTATTGTGTTTTGATTTCACTGTTTCTTTTGGTCATATTTGATAGGGAGAGCCAGCCGTTGAGGTTACAAAGGAAGGTGTTGATGCTGCAGGGCATACAATTGGTACATCTTTGGAGGTCATGTTCAAACTTAGGAAGGTTCTCAACCCCAAGAGTGTGATCAAACCAACATCACTAGCTAAAGATTATTTTGAGAATAACTTCTATCGAATAAATTTCAGACGAAAGACCTTGGTAAACTCCTATATTTTTTGGGTATTGAGGTAGTCCAATCTAAAGATTATATGGTAATTTCTCCGGGGAAATATGCTTTGGATACTTTTGAAGAAACAAGTTTGAGGATAATGCACTGATAGAAAGTAAGTCACTTTAACTTGTTGGTATCATCCAAAGGTAACTAGAAATAGTATGTTTGGTTTGGTAGGATTTTCTAACTGTATGTTGTTCTTTTTCCTTTTTCAAATACTTCCCATAAAGGTCAATGTCACTCTTTTATGCTTATAACATCATGTGTTGTTATAATTTTGTATTTTTGTTTCCTCTAAAATGTTACTCATTTTATTTCACAGGATTATTTTGAAGTGATAACTAACTTGTTCGTCAGAGTGTTTGTAGGAAGGTATGTACGCTCTTGTCATTAATAGATCAAAATGAGTCTTGAGGTCATTACAGGTAATGTTCTTCTATTGCTTCTTTTCATTTGGTTTTTACAATAAATGCAAAGTGATTGTTTTGTTACTAGTAGTAAATACTGCACAAATCCATAACAAATATTGATCAATTTCTCGCATTTCCTTTTTTATATTATACTGGTAAGGGTTGTATTGTGTTTTGATTTCACTGTTTCTTTTGGTCATATTTGATAGGGAGAGCCAGCCGTTGAGGTTACAAATGAAGGTGTTGATGTTGCAGGGCATACAATTGGTACATCTTTGGAGGTCATGTTCAAACTTAGGAAGGTTCTCAACCCCAAGAGTGTGATCAAACCAACATCACTAGCTAAAGACTATTTTTAGAATAACATCTATCGAATAAATTTCAGAAGAAAGACCTTGGTAAACTCCTATATTTTTTGAGTATTGAGGTAGTCCAATCTAAAGATTATATGGTAATTTCTCCGGGGAAATATGCTTTGGATACTTTTGAAGAAACAAGTTTGAGGATAATACACTCATAGAAAGTAAGTCACTTTAACTTGTTGGTATCTTCCAAAGGTAACTAGAAATAGTATGTTTGGTTTGGTAGGATTTTCTAACTGTATGTTGTTCTTTTTCCTTTTTCAAATACTTCCCATAAAGGTCAATGTCACTCTTTTATGCTTATAACATCATGTGTTGTTATAATTTTGTATTTTTGTTTCCTCTAAAATGTTACTCTTTTTATTTCACAGGATTATTTTGAAGTGATAACTAACTTGTTCGTCAGAGTGTTTGTAGGAAGGTATGTACGCTCTTGTCATTAATAGATCAAAATGAGTCTTGAGGTCATTACAGGTAATGTTCTTCTATTGCTTCTTTTCATTTGGTTTTACAATAAATTCAAAGTGATTGTTTTGTTACAAGTAGTAAATACTGCACAAATCCATAACAAATATTGATCAATTTCTCGCATTTTCTTTTTTATATTATACTGGTAAGGGTTGTATTGTGTTTTGATTTCACTGTTTCTTTTGGTCATATTTAATAGGGAGAGCCAGCCGTTGAGGTTACATATGAAGGTGTTGATGGTGCAGGGCATACAATAGGTACATCTTTGCAGGTCGTGTTCTAACTTAGGAAGGTTCTCAACTCCAAGAGTGTGATCAAAACAACATCAGTGGCTAAAGATTATTTTGAGAATAACATCTATCGAATCAATTTCAGACGAAAGACCTTGGGAAACTCCTATATTTTTTGGGTATTGAAGTAATTCAATCTAAAGATAATATGATAATTTCTCCGGGAAAATATGCTATGGATACTTTTGAAGAAACAAGTTTGTAGATAATGCACTCATAGAAAGTAAGTCACTTTAACTTGTTGGTATCATCCAAAGGTAACTAGAAATACTATGTTTGGTTTGGTACGACTTTCTAACTGTATGTTGTTCTTTTTCCTTTTTCAAATACTTCTCATAAAGGTCAATGTCACTCTTTTATGCTTATAACATCATGTGTTGTTATAATTTTATATTTTTGTTTACTCTAAAATGTTACTCTTTTTATTATCCAGGATTATTTTGAAGTGATAACTAACTTGTTCGTCGGAGTGTTTGTTGGAAGGTATGTACGCTCTTGTCATGAATAGATCAAAATGAGTCTTGAAGTCATTACAGGTAATGTTCTTCTATTGCTTCTTTTCATTTGGTTTTTACAATAAATGCAAAGTGAATGTTTTGTTACAAGTAGTAAATACTGCATAAATCCATAACAAATATTGAGTTGTTTCTCGCATTTTCTTATTTATATTATACTGGTAAGGGTTGTATTGTGTTTTGATTTCACTGTTTCTTTTGGTCATATTTGATAGGGACAGCCAGCCGTTGAGGTTACAAATGAAGGTGTTGATGATGCAGGGCATACAATTGGTACATCTTTGGAGGTTGTGTTCAAACTTAGGAAGGTTCTCAACCCCAAGAATGTGATCAAAACAACATCACTAGCTAAAGATTATTTTGAGAATAACAACTATCGAATCAATTTCAGACGAAAGACCTTGGGAAACTCCTATATTTTTTGGGTATTGAGGTAATTCAATCTAAAGATGATATGGTAATTTCTCCGGGAAAATATGCTATGGATACTTTTGAAGAAACAAGTTTGTAGATAATGCACTCATAGAAAGTAAGTCACTTTAACTTGTTGGTGTAGCTCCTCAAATTTGCACCTACCTTTTGTACATACATTTTCATTTTAGGTCATTGACATAACATAGTCCATTGCATAGCATTGCATGGTCATATGCCCAAGTGCAAGTTCAACTGACAAAATTGGGTCAAACTGGTCAGGAGATCAGGTCAAACAAGCAAGCATGTGCCATTTCCATTGAGACAAGGCCCTAGGGTTGGTTTATCAAGTTCATGTGATTAAGGGGTCATTTTGAAGTGATTTGGCCAAGGATTGGATGATCAAAGCTCAACAGTCAAGCTGAATTTCATCAGAAACCCTAGAAAGTCGACTATGGTCAACTGTGCCTGATTTTATGGATTGGAAGGTGGGAGATGGTTTGAAAGGCTTCATTCATGTCCATACAAGTCTCATTTGACATTTCAAAGATCAAGATTGAAGAATTTGAAGTCAGATGAAAAGTTTCCAAAAATAGTAAGTGACCTGTAATTAGAAACTGCCAGAAATGGAAAGTTCTTCTCCTCAAATTTACCTCATCATACAAGCTTCAAATGAAATTTTGTCCAACATGAAAGTTGAAGATATTGTTCTCACCTTTCCAAAAAGTCCAAGAACATGCATTTCTCATGTATGGTTGGCAAGTTATGATCAAATCGTTTTCAGAAAAAGTTGAACTTCAAAGTGGCATAACTCATGAACCATTTGGCCAAATTGAGTGAGGTTTCTTGCTACAAGTCACATTTGACATGCTCTATCCAAATTCTTCATCACATTTCACCAAAAATCATACAATCAAAATGGAATTTTTCAAGTGACTTGAATTAAAAAAGGGAGGGTTAAAAAAGTGACTTTTAAATTAAGCATTTTCTACACTTTCTACCAATTGCACTTGATTAAAAACCATATTTGGAGTTTGCTTAGGCCCATTTTCGTGCACTATAGCATGCACTCCATGCATGGAGGTGATTTTAGCATTTTGCACATAACACTTGCATTCATTAATCCTTTTGGTTTGGTTTAAGTTTGATTAGTGAAAATGATTAACAGCCCATACAAATAACTAATCCTAACAGAAAATCAGAGGAGCATTTCACAATCTCAGATCTAGAATCAAAAATCCAAAATTCTCTCAACTTTCCATTGAACTTTTTCTGCCAATTCTTCAAGAAACTTGTACTGTTCTTCAAAGATCCTTCATCTCTAAGTATGGTTGAAGCTTTTGCAAGCAGGAATTTGTCACTGTAGAGCTTGTTCAAGAACTGTTCCATTAAGCTTCTTCCATGGCAAATGTTAACTGGAGCTGATTCAAGAACAGTTGAGCTAAAGTTTCACCTTCATTCACCTACTGCATCATTAAGCTCCATCTGTTTCGCGCTTACACGGCCAAAGAACCCCAGATTCAACTCTGCCATTCCTTGAAGGTTGGATTTCGAACTTCATATTTGTTAAAATTAGGATGTGTATTTCATAGATCTTGCCATGCTGAGTTCAATGAACTTTGAATCGAGAAATATCATCGAGTATTAAGAGAGATACATTGATTTGAAGTTTGGTTATCAAATGTTATTTTGCTTGTTTCTTCCATATTAGCATGAGTTAGGGTTAATGAGTTTTGGATTATTGATGTACACTGTGATATGAATCGAATGGCGTAGCATTTGTTCAATTCTGGAACAAGAGTTCATCTAAATGATGAACACGATGGAGACTCATAAACCCTAGCTAATTTTGGTCCCCAGCGCGTGTTTGATCTATTGTACCTCTATCTGCATGTGTTTTCCGTGTTAGAGCGCCATGACCAATAGCCAGATGCCACCTAATTACTGAAAACGCAGCGTTTCACATTGGAAACACGCTCACTTGAAATTTCCTGGGGTTCGATTCCCCCGTGCTACACTTTTTCATGGCCTTTGTATTATTTTCATTCACTTGTTCACATAATTACATGCCTTGCCTTCACTTTTTTTTAATTTCTTTTGCATTCAAAAAATGATAACTCTTCCAATTTTGATCCAAATTTGATGCAATTTTTTGTGCCATTCTCCTTGTAATGTGCTCTATTTTTTGGTTATTTTTAATCATGTTGTGCACGTGTGGAAAAAATATTTGGCTAGGGTTTGTTTTGACATGTCATTTTGTGCACCATGCTCACTCTTTTGCTCATAAAATCTTGATGCCTAATAAGAAATTTTTGAAACTTTGCAAGTGTGTTCTAGACATCTTAAGGAACATTTTGATATGTGGTTTGTAATTTTTGAGTTCCTGGTTTGAGAGTTATGACATGATCTTTGAAGGTGTTACATTTTGTGCCATGCCATTCATTGTACAACTTCTAGATTTTATTTGCCATGCTTGTGAATCTTGAATTGAGCTGGATTTTTGCATGATTGATCATATGAATGTTGAGAATGCATGTGAATTTTACTGGATTTTTTTTGAATGCATTTCCCATTTGTTTGATAATTTCTCCCCTGTTTGACCAATTGTTGACTTTTTGTGAGTCATGATTTCATTTGACTTGGGAAATTCTTTTGGTTTATTGGATGAACTTGAAATTTGGCATGTGTATTGTAGACATATTGAAGTTTTCCATGGCTTTGATCTCATTCATTTATCATGTTTTGTCACTGTTTTATGATTGGTTGAAGTTGATGCATGTTTTGATGCCTTGTATGAGCTTGCTTGATGATGCTTTGACTTTATGAATTTCATTAACTTTCTTCCCTTGATCCAAATGAGCTGAAATTTGGTGTGATTGTCATGTTATGGATGCTGTTTGATCATGAATTTTTTGGTGATTTATTGAAATGTTTGTGAATTGATTTGAGTTGAACCATTCTGTTTGGTTGTATGAGGTTTCCAATTGCATGTTTTGTACTCTTTGGTTCATGAAATGATATTGATGAATGATATAAAGGTGAAACCACTTGGATTTGTTTCCTAATTGTTTGATCTTGATTTTGGTTAAGTTTCATGTTCTGTTTTGACTTTTTGATCTCATTTTGACCCTAGTCTTGTACTAGTAGTTTGTACTCTCACTTTTGAGTTGTGTTTCAGGTTAATAGCACAATGGCCTATGCTTGATGATGGGCCTCCATTGGAGTTGACTTGTGATTTGTCTATGGCTAACTTTGACTTTGTTTTTTAGGGTTTGATACTTGAGTTTGAGCTTTAGGGCTTGCACCTTTGTGCATTGTGATTGTGTTTGACTGTACAGATTAACTGTTGACTTTTGCTGTTTGGTTTTGGTTTGTTTGAGTACTGATTGTATTTGATTGATTTCAGGTACATTAGTTGCTTTAGTTCCATTGAGAACTTGCTTTGCTTTGCTTAAGAGCATTTTCATTGAGGTATAACATTCTTTACTCCATGTAGTCTGGAAGACCTGGCCTGTTACTTGGCCAGGCACCTGTCTGAAGTCCTCCTTAAGAGGCAATGTTTGTGTTTGTTTATATTTGTCCTTGTACATCTTCAAAGACCTCCTAAGTGAAGAGGCATTGGCAGATACCAGGGATGTGCAATCCATCCCCTGCTATTCTGTGTGTCATCTGCTTTTCTCACACCACTATGTTGATGCATTGCAGATACTAACCCAAGATCATTGTACATTGTGTCAGTCATATGTGTAGAAGGGTTCCCACCTTCTGAACCCACACATTCTTGTCTTAAGCTCTCCCGGGCCAGGGATAAGAGCTGTGAAGTCTCATCTTCACTCCCCTTTCATCAGCTTCACCCTAACTCTCAATGTTAGGGTTAAGAGCTAACATTACCCTGTTACAGTGGTTTGTTTGTTGAGGTTGATATGACCCCTCGACTAAAACCTAACCTTGATTGAGCCTATTGATTGCATATAGTGTGTGCTATTTGTGCTTGTGTGTTTGCTTCAGTTTGCTTCCTGTGCAAGTTAGGTTTAGTTTGGCTTGCTTCTTGTGCAAGTCATGTTTAGGATAGCTTGCTCCCTGTGCAAGTTAGCTAGAAACCTTAACTTAGGGATGATTTTGCATGATAACATCTAGGCTCGAGTCGTAGTCTCCCTAGTTGTGTCTCCCTTTGTTATCTGGTTAGGCTAGTCCTTTGTCCCTTCGTAGGGGAACTACGTCGCCCTGATCCTCATACCAGATGAGGTACGTAGGCAGGAGATGAGCTGATCTCTCCGGGCGCCCTTTTGTTTTGTCTTTGTGTGTGTTAGGAGATGGATGTAAGCCCAGCGATTGGCATTCCGTTTCCCCTTGTTGTGTGCTTGGAGTCCGGTATAAGTCCATCAAGTGGCATCTGGTTTCCAGTGTGGGTGTGTTTGGTTCGGAAGCTGATGTAAGTCCAGCGATTGGCATTCGGGTTCCATGTTTGCCCGTGTTTTGTGTAGGAGTTTGACGTAAGCCCAACGATTGGCAGTCGATCTCCTGTGTTGTTTTGCTTGCGTGCGTGAGCCGAGCTACGAATGCTCTGATTCTTCTTCGTCCAAGAAGATACGTATGCATAGGATGTGACATCCTAGCGAGCATGTTTTTCCCAGTCGGAACTACTTCGACTCTGATGTCTATGCCTGATAGACTAAGTAGTCCTAGGATGCGATATCCTGCCGAGTCAGTCTTGTTTGTTTTCTTGTGTCTCTTTCAGCCAGTGTTTGTTTGTTTATGAGCAGTGTTTTAGCAACCATTTTCCTTCCTTTTGTGCGTGGATCCCGTCGAGTACGACGGATGCGTAGGGGTGCTAATACCTTCCCTTCGCATAACCGACTCCCAATCCCATTCTCTTTGGTCGCGAGACCACGTCTTCTCCAGGTTTACTCTGAGCGTTTCCTTTCCCTCTTTTGGGATAAATAACACACGGTGGCGGCTCTGTTGTTTTGTTTTCCCGCCGGTTTTTCGCGTAATGCGACAGCTGGCGACTCTGCTGGGGATTATAGAGAAGTTGACCTTCTGCTGGTCCATCTTCCCTAAGCGAGTCTCTCCTAGCACTCTCTAGGTTAGGGTTTTGGTTGCTGTTTGCCGTTATGTATTGCATTCATTATTTATTGTGTGCATTTATTGTTTGCATTTATGTTTGCATTCATGTTTGCATTCATTCATATTCATTGTTCATCTGGCTGGCTGGTTGTCTATTTATCTCTGTTGGGGTGGGAGTTACTTGAGGTAAAAGGCCCAATACCCAGGCCATGAGTGAAATCTAGGATACTTAGGAATAGAGTGATTCATGGGAAGCGGGTGGTATTGCGCCACTTAGCGGAACATTGATATCACGAGCAGTTCAGACCCTGGTGGGATATTATCGTTGCATACTTCGGGTGTGTATATGATGATATTCTGCGAAAGGTTATTTATGCTGCGTTTCTCTCGACCTTACCCTGGCCTAGACAACACCCGTGAGTGGGGAGGGTTTGATCATTTTTACAGGTACTGTTGCTGACTTGTTGTGGACTTGTTGGTGACTCTGGGCACTGATGGTGACGTTGGTTCAAGATGAGCTTGTGAGTACTTACTTCTGTCACGCTGGAGTTTTGTCCGTGACATCTGTCAGCGGGTTCCGTTTATTTCGGATCCCCGGGTTGAATTTGAGAGTACTCGTTCAGAGGATCTGGTTGTCGTCCGTTCAGTGGATGTTCCTGTGATGATGGTGATATGATCTCCGGTTCCGTTTATTTTGGAACTCCCCAAGTCGGATTTATGGTGATTTAGTCCCTTAGATGACTGTGACTGGTTCAGAGATTTGATGGGTCTTCAGAGGACTTGGTGGCGCAGTGACCTGCATTCATGCATTTGCATCATTATCATTTCGCATTCATCTGCATTCAACCCATGTCTATCCGTACTCAGGGTCCATTTTTTGATTAAGGTTCTGGTTGAAAGATGTTCAGATGTCAGAATATTATTGATGAAAAATTATCTGTCTCGGTGACGCCAGAATCAAAGGACAGAATCTTCCTGGTACGGATAGACATTGCATACGTGAGTCATACTAACATTTTTGCTGTTTTGTAGGTGTCAGTGACTAATTGGTGCGCATAGCTCTTCCGTTCAAATAGCTCAGACTAATGGATCCTCCCAACGCCGATATCTTCGAGTTGAAAGAGATGATAGGGGAGTTGTTCAAAGCCGTGCAGGGGCTCGCCTTGGGGCAGAAGGCGATTGCTGAGAGGTTGGATAGGATTGAAAGCTGGATGACAAAGGAGAAAGTTCAGGGGGATGCTCCGTCATCTGTGGTACAGAAATCCTCTGGCGATAGTCAGCTTAAGAAGGTCGAATCAGGTGGTGTGCCTGTCCGAAAAGAACGCAGTAAAGATCGGTATCACCCGTATGCTGCCGTTGCAACCACTCCCGTTGGTAGTTCGTCAGCGCCACAGCAACAACCACTACCTCAACAGAAAGTTTTAAAAGCTAAGAGTCAAGTCATGAAGGGGAAGCCAGATCGTCAGTTTGATGAGCCACCTGTAACTTATACTTTTCTGTTCAAAAGGTTGAGGGATCTGGGGTTAGTCCGACCGAGGATATTGATTCCCGTGGAGCGAAAGCGGAGACCTCCAAACTATGATGAGAATGCCAGGTGCGATTTCCATTCCGGGGCACTCGGGCACAACATCGAGGGTTGTAGAGCTTTCAAGCATGTCGTCCAGGACATGGTGGACTCTAAAGTTATCAGCTTGGCACAGATAATGAATGGTGATGTTAACCCCGTACCCAGGCAGGGTCCTATAAAAGTGAAGATGGTGAAAAAGGCCAAGAGAGGAATGGAAGTGACTGAGGAGGATCAGTTAAAAGTTCCAATGTCTGTGGTCCCAGAACCTCTGATGAAGGATGGAGCTTTCCCGGTTGTTGGTAATTGTTGTGCGACCGTCACCACAGAGGGGTGTGTATTGATGAGAGACACGACCCAGAAGATGATAGAAGTAGAAATGGACATTGGAAAAGTTGAAACACCCAGTCAAGCGATCGAAACCATCAAGGTGGAGAGCGCTCTTATTGCTGAGAAAGAGAAGAAGCTGTCCATTTCTTCTTATAAACAAGCTCTAGAGGTGGTGAAGAACCAAGAGGCCCAAGGCTGGGGCAAGATCATTGACATAGTGGTAAAGGCAGACATGTTTGGGATCGGTTATCGGCCGGATCAAAAGTCGTCTAGACCAAACAGAGGACGTCGTCCATCGTACACCTTTGTCAGTGTAGGAATGCTGGATCCTGATCATGCTCGTTCAGTGAGTGAAGAGATTGACCATGACCGCGAGCTCGAGGCGTGGATAAAGTCGTGCGTACCAGAGAATTGGAAGGCCTCAAAGGTCACCACTGTCGCTCATCCGGAAGAATAGTATTTCTGTGTTTCCATTTTGTTTGCATGAAAGCCATACGTTTTTCCCGAAACGTAATGGTCCATTGTAAGGGCCTTCTCATGTGTTTCATTTTGCAACATTTTGCATCAGTAATAAATGGATGTTTTTGTGATTAAAAGCGGTGTTCCCTGTTTTTCATTTATTTTCGCAGTTTTAAAAATAAAAATGGCAATGTTTTTCGTTTTTTCTTTTGAACTTGTCTCGTTCCAACCTCAAAAGTGACCATTCTCCTGATCTCATTGATAACAATTCGGTTACACCTCTGTATGACTTCGACAATCCGATCTATCATGCCGAAGAAGAAGGCGAAGAAGATTGTGATCTGATGGGATTAGCCAGGTTGTTGAGACAAGAGGGGAAGGTGATTCAACCGCACGAGGAGCGAGTCAAGATTGTTGCTCCGGGTACCGCCGAGGTTTGAAGCGAGTCGAGAGTGGAATGGTAGCCCTGTTGAAAGAGCGTGTTGCTATTTTCGCCTGTCTGTATCAATATACACCGGGGAGGAATACCCATGTTGTGGGGCACAAGCTACCATTAAGAGAGGACTGTCCTTCAGAGAAGCGGCTGGCACCGAGAAAGAATGATAAAATGAGGATGTGTGTGGACCATCGAGGAGTGAATAGAGCCAGTTTGGGAGATGACCACATTGATGAATTGGTCGATGGTACAACTCAGTTCTCGGTGTTTACCTTCATGGATGGCTTTCTTGGTCAGAATCAAAGTGGAATTGTCGCCAGATGATATGGAGTAAACACTGTCCATCACACCAAAGAGTACCTTCTTGATTATAAGACGAAGAAATAGGTCGGTGCCACGTATCGGGGTGACTTTGTTTCATGATGTGATTCATCGTGAAAGCGAATGCCATGGTGATAATATGATGGCAAAGTCCCAAGCAGAACAAGGGCATCCGGTAGACTGGGGCAAGTTGTTTGACCAGTTGAGATAACTCGTACTGTTGAGTCCGAATCAGTGCACTTATGGAGTGTTGTCCGTCAAGCTACCGAGGCTTGTTGTGAGCAAATAAGAGGAATCGAGGTTGATCTTGCTAAAAAAAAAAGGAGAGAGAAGAAGAAAAGCAACGCAAGAAATGCCTGAACCGAAAAGAAAAAAAAAGAATAAGCGATCAAACGGTCAAGTAGGATGATGATTGCCAAGGGGCACTGAAAAAAAAAAAAAAAAAAAAAAAGATAAGTTGCAGGAACCTCTGATTCTGATGCTTCCCATGGGGATGATTGTTAGTCTGGTACTCGACAGCCATCGAGGGGTCTATAAGGTGTATTGGGTCAGCACGACGAGTCTTGTCGAAAAGAGCACGCAATTTACCTAAGCAAAAAGTTTATCGACTGTGAAACAATACACTCACTGTTCGAAAAAACTTGATGTACTTTGGCATAGGCTGCTCGCCGACTGAGACAGTGTATGCTGATTCATACCACTTTGTGGATGTCCAAAATGGATCTGATCAAGTATGTGCTCGAGAAGCTAGCATTGACCGGACGGGTTGCAAAAGGGCAAATGATTCTGACTGATTTATGATGTTCAGTATACCTCTCGAAGAGCAATCAAGAGGAGTGTGCACTGCTTGATCACTTCGCCAGCAACCCATGGAGGATTATCAACCAAGGAAGTTTGAGGTCCCTGATGAGGACATCCCGAGGTACTCAAATCGAAAGATTGAGAGTGACCGATCCCAGAGGAGGGACCTGACCCTGAATCCGAACGGATTCTGATGTCTGAGGGGGAGAGTTTAAAGTGAATGAGTTAGTGCTTCCCTGATAGCATTTGAATGTGCCAAAGACATGGTGGCTGAGCACGAAGCTTGTATCCTGGGTACCCATCTTCGGTGCGTATGTCTATTGGGGCAGCGCCGCGCTCGCTCGTGTATGGGATAGAAGTGGTACTACCTGCTGAAGTCTAGATCCCGTTGGGGAGAGTCCCGTTGGACGTAGAATTGGAAAAGGATGAGTGGATAAGGACTCGGTATGACGCATGGAGCCTGATTGAGGAAAAGAGACTGGCAGTTACTTGTCATGGGGCAGTTGTACCCAGTGAATGAAGCGTGTTGTTAGCCAGTAAGGGCGACCTCGTGGGTATCGTGAGTAGGATGTTGAAGATGATCCTTCCTCCTCAAGGCGATCGTGGGGCAAAGTGGACACGCGGTTATGGATGTCCATTCGTGGTCAAGAAGGCGTTCTCTGGCAAAGCTTTGTTGTCGACGACCACGGATGACGAAGATTTTCCATCCCCTGTGAATGCGGACGCAGTTAGAAGATACTTCGTGAAAAATTGACCCGCTGGACAAAAAAGAAAAAGTCCAGGCAAAAAAGGGCATCCCGGCGAACCAAGAAAAAAAGAGAAAAGGTTCGGGCAAAAGTTAGGGATAATAAAAGAAAAGAACTGTACACCCGGCAAGTCGAAAACCCCACAAGGGCAGCTTGGGCAAAAAAGGGTATCCCGGTGGACTGAAACCCGAAAGGGCGGTCCAGGCAAAAGAGGGATTGAAACGAACAACTGCGTCCAGCATGATCGTTTGTGCTTGAGATATGACTTGGATAATCTCCGACAGAGATCGATCGGAAGCGTCTTGTTCAGAAGACAGAAAGTGCGGAAAGTCTTGAGAACATATGGGGCGTAACCGAGTTGGAACCCGATGAAATCATGGTTTCACATTGCCATTAGGGTAGATTTTTTCACTTTTATGCGCAATCATCTCTTTTCAGGGATTGCTTCCTGTGTGTTGCTCGGTTTTGAGCTATCTTTTTCAGTCAATAAAATGCGTGTTCAGTCAGATAATTTTGTTTTTGTCTTCATTACCGCCTTGATTGCAAAAACATCCGTTTGTTTTGATAAGAATAGTTGCATTTTGAAACATAGAGGTCCCTTCCGATGCTTGCTTATAAGATTGAAATCTGGAAATCTTATTCGGAAGTTTGAGCGACCAAGATGTTGAAGTGTTGGCACGCCTGGGGCACGCTTTTATCTAACAATCTCTTGTGCAGGTGCTGTTAGATATCTTCACTCGCTGACAGGTGGTGATATGAGGCCTTTTGAAAAAAAGAAATCCCCACAGAGTCCAACCAGGGGCAAGGGATAGAAGAACGTAAAAGACGGCGAAAGAAGGACGACGATCCTGGAAGGTTTAATCAAGAAGACTCTTCAAAGTCTGAGGATTGGGAAATTTGTATGAATCCCAGAAGTTCGACCCCCGTAAAGTACGGAGTAGTCGGGAATACAGGGTGATGACTCAGAAAAGTCCAGACGAGTCTGGGAGTTCTCAAAAGTGGAAAGTCAACACTGTGGTAGGATGATGAACACCAGTGTTCGACGAATCGAAGGGCGGCCCGTGTCCGATAAGCCGTATTTCCCCAATGGGTTTGAGAGTGTCATCTCCCTAGCAGATTCGAGATCGATGGCTCCTCATCAAGCCTGAAGGTTACCATATCCCCAGCGGAGTTGTGATTGTTTTCCAAGTCTGAAGCTGTCTTCCCAGCAGAGGTTGTGATTGATGGTTTTCTCCCGGCAAGGTCCCCGAGAGGATCGGGTTCGGCGGGGCTATCCCCAGTAGAGGTAAGGATTGGTTGCCTCCTCTAGCAGAGTAATCCCAAGCAGTTCGGGTTCGATTGAGGTCATCCCCAGCAAAGGTTGTCTTTCCCCAGCAGGGTGGAAATGGACGTGGTAAGGAAAGCTTCAGCGCAGTTCCTGGAGCTCCCCGGTGTTGTCTCTGGAGGAGATGTGTTTTTATGCATTCATCATGTAGATAAGCATAGCATATTGCATCACTAGTGCGTAGCATTTCCATAATCATGGGGCATTACGCTAAAAAACTCAGGCATCAGCATTGCAAACGCATCCATTAGCCCGAGGCCGTGGTGATCATCCGAGATTGGGTCGTTGGAAAGAGTTTAGCATCGCTTGGATCGATTTCAAAATTGGGTTCCCCAGCAGGGTTGAGAGAGGTGTCTCCCCAACAAGTGACTCTTTAGTCAAGTGGGTATCCCTAGCATTGTTACTCCCCAAGTGGTAACATCTTGCCAGCTTGGATCTTTTCCCCTAGCAGATGTGGGTGTGTCTGAGCTCTCCATATAGAGTTGACCCCTTAAGCAGAAAAGTGTCTGTCATTTCCTTCTGCACTCCCCACTGAGATATATCCTCGTGGATGACGGTTGTTTCCGTTCCCTCCCCTTGGGATGGGTTTTCCCTAGTGAGTTCTTTCATCATTAGGATGTCTTTATTCAGTTTGCCTTTTTGGATCGATCCTAAATTGGCTTCCTTGTGGCTGTCTCTTGTGCTTCCCTGTGGTATAAATGAATAGTGGCTCACTAATCGGCACTCATTCATCTTATCCTCAGCGGAATTTGTTGGCTTCTACCTACTACCCGGTAGTTGTAAGTCCTATCTTTGTGGTTTTCTACCTACTACCCGGTAGTTGTAAGTCCTATCTTTGTGGTTTTCTACCTACTACCCGGTAGTTGTAAATCCTTTTTCTCACTCTGTCCCTCAGCAGATGGTTTTGTTGGCTTCTACCTACGAACCGGTAGTTGTAAGTCCTATCTTTGTGGCCTTCTACCTACTAACCGGTAGATGTGAATCCTCTGTTCTCCCCTTGGTGGAGTTAACCCTTTGTGCTCATCCTATCGATGACCGACTACTTTTCCGTGGTTTTCTACCTACGAACCGGTAGATGTAATCCCCTCTTTGTGGTTATCATTATCCAGTTGCAGTATTGATATTCCTTTCACCTTTCGGATATTTTGCTCCGAGTAAGCAACTTTATCCCCAGCGGGTCCTCTTTCATTCACCGTTTGCTGGTAATGTTTGTGGTTTCCCCTTTTGATTGGTCATCTTTGCATACCTAGTGCTGGTATCCCGATGCCTTTCTTGTCGGTCGATTTATCCATTTAACAACCTCCCCCCGGTTATGGATAATCTTCCATGCGAGTGTATTATCTACGTTTTGACGGCTATAGATGATATATCTCATGCGCTCTTGGGTCGAAGTCGTCCTCCCCAGTTGAGTAAGATTCGTATTCCTTGTGGAATCAAATGTCCATCCTTTAACAAGTTTGCTTTCGCTCTCTTCAGGATGATGCGGTCGATTTATCCTTTAACAACCTACAAACCGGTTAGGATGATCTTCCATGCGAGTGTATTATCTACGTTTTGACGGCTATAGATAATATATCTCACGCGCTCTTTGGTCAATCTGTTGATTGTTTTCACCATCAGAGTAAGATTCGTATTCCTTATGGAATCGAATGTCCATCCTTTAACAAGATTGCTTTTCTAGCCCTCTTCAGGATGATGAGTGTTTTGGAACATAAACCAATTCACGCTTTGGTCGGTCACCTTTTTCATGCCTATAACCCGGTATCCTTGGTGTTCCTTCCTGTCTGCTCGCTGTCGCGACCTTGATCCCCAGTGAGATCCCTTGCAAGTGTGTAGCCTTGCCTTGACACATGTAGATGTCAGTATCCCGTCAGCACCCGCGTGTGTTATTTCTTCGGTGTCGGCAAACACCATCTTTCGGTGCTTTCCCAGTCATGCGTAAGTGTCTGGTCTTCTTTGGTGTCCGTAAACATCATCTTTCGATGTTCGCAACGTCGTCCTCCTTCCCTAGTGAAAAGTTTCCTCCTCTCCGTTGGTGTCGATAAACGTCGAGTTTTTCCCGATCATCCGTTGATGATTTGGTTGTGTTCATTATCCCCAGAAGAATCCTCCTCTCCGTTGGTGTCGATAAACGTTGAGTTTTTCCTATGCGTCCGTTGACGTATAGTTGTTTATTCCCCACAGATCATTTGGCAATGCCTGATGATTCCCCTCAGAGTTCTCCTCTCCGTTGGTGTCGATAAACGTCGAGTTTTTCCTAGTTGTCCGTTGACATCTAGATGTTTTGCTTTCTTCCCAGTTCATCCGTCGTCCGTTGATGTCTGGTCTCCTTCTCCGTTGGTGTCGATAAACGTCGAGCTTCTCCCGTTCGTCCGTTGACGTCTGGTCGAGTTTTCTCCTTCTCCGTTGGTGTCGATAAACGTCGAGCTTCTCCCGTTCGTCCGTTGACGTCTGGTCGAGTTTTCTCCTTCTCCGTTGGTGTCGATAAACGTCGAGCTTCTCCCGTTCGTCCGTTGACGTCTGGTCGAGTTTTCTCCTTCTCCGTTGGTGTCGATAAACGTCGAGCTTCTCCCTTTCGTCCATTGACGTCTGGTCGAGTCTTCCCATTCATCCGTTGATGTCTGGCTTACCTCTCCGTTGGTCTTGGTAAACGTCGAGTTTTTCCTGGTCGTCCCCAGTTGCTTACCTCTCCGTTGGTCTTGGTAAACGTCGAGTTTTTCCTGGTCGTCCCCAGTTGGTTACCTCCCCGTTGGTTTTGGTAAACGTCGAGTTTTTCCTGGTCGTCCCCAGTTGGCTTACCTCTCCGTTGGTTTCGATAAACGTCGAGTTTTTCCTAGTCGTCCGTTGGCGTCTAGTTGTATCCTTCCCCATGTTGATCCACCTCTCCGTTGGTTTCGGTAAACGTTGAGTTTTTCCCATGTCGTCCGCTGACGTATGGTTGTATCCCTTCCTGGTCGTCCCCAGTAGATTTACCTCTCCGTTGGTCTTGGTAAACGTCGAGTTTTTCCTAGTTGTCCGTTGGCATCTAGTTGTGATTTCTATTCCCATTCATCGTCGTTGTGATGTCTGGATGTGGCCGTATCCTTTGAGAAGAAAAACCAAAAATACCCAGTAATAAATATCAGATCCCAATGGACGTTTCCATTGGTGGATCACGGCATTGTGCAAATTCTACGGTTCTTGGTATTCAATCCCTGTTTACCCTTAAAGTCTGACAGCCGTTGCTCTCATCCATTCGGGTTCCCAGTTGATTGAATAGGGGCAGCTGTAGCACCTCAAATTTGCACCTACCTTTTGTACATACATTTTCATTTTAGGTCATTAACATAACATAGTCCATTGTATAGCATTGCATGGTCATATGCCCAAGTGCAAGTTCAACTGACAAAATTGGGTCAAACTGGTCAGGAGATCAGGTCAAACAAGCAAGCATGTGCCATTTCCATTGAGACAAGGCCCTAAGGTTGGTTTATCAAGTTCATGTGATTAAGGGGTCATTTTGAAGTGATTTGGCCAAGGATTGGATGATCAAAGCTCAACAGTCAAGCTGAATTTCATAAGAAACCCTAGAAAGTCAACTATGGTCAACTGTGCCTGATTTTATGGATTGGAAGGTGGGAGATGGTTTGAAAGGCTTCATTCATGTCCATACAAGTCTCATTTGACATTTAAAAGATCAAGATTGAAGAATTTGAAGTCAGATGAAAAGTTTCCAAAAATAGTAAGTGACCTGTAATTAGAAACTGCCAGAAATGGAAAGTTCTTCTCCTCAAATTTACCTCATCATACAAGCTTAAAACGAAATTTTGTCCAACATGAAAGTTGAAGATCTTGTTCTCACCTTTCCAAAAAGTCTAAGAACATGCATTTCTCATGTATGGTTGGCAATTTATGATCAAATCGTTTTCAGAAAAAGTTGAACTTCAAAGTGGCATAACTCATGAACCATTTGGCCAAATTGAGTGAGGTTTCTTGCTACAAGTCACATTTGACATGCTCTATCCAAATTCTTCATCACATTTCACCAAAAATCATCCAATCAAAATGGCATTTTTCAAGTGACTTGAATTAAAAAAGGGAGGGTTAAAAAAGTGACTTTTAAATTAGGCATTTTCTACACTTTCTACCAATTGCACTTGATTAAAAACCATATTTGGAGTTTGCTTAGGCCCATTTTCGTGCACTATAGCATGCACTCCATGCATGGAGGTGATTTTAGCATTTTGCACATAACACTTGCATTCATTAATCCTTTTGGTTTGGTTTAAGTTTGATTAGTGAAAATGATTAACAGCCCATACAAATAACTAATCCTAACAGAAAATCAGAGGAGCATTTCACAATCTCAGATCTAGAATCAAAAATCCAAAATTCTCTCAACTTTCCATTGCACTTTTTCTGCCAATTCTTCAAGAAACTTGTACTGTTCTTCAAAGATCCTTCATCTCTAAGTATGGTTGAAGCTTTTGCAAGCAGGAATTTGTCACTGTAGAGCTTGTTCAAGAACTGTTCCATTAAGCTTCTTCCATGGCAAATGTTAACTGGAGCTGATTCAAGAACAGTTGAGCTAAAGTTTCACCTTCATTCACCTACTGCATCATTAAGCTCCATCTGTTTCGCGCTTACACGGCCAAAGAACCCCAGATTCAACTCTGCCATTCCTTGAAGGTTGGATTTCGAACTTCATATTTGTTAAAATTAGGATGTGTATTTCATAGATCTTGCCATGCTGAGTTCAATGAACTTTGAATGGAGAAATATCATCGAGTATTAAGAGAGATACATTGATTTGAAGTTTGGTTATCAAATGTTATTTTGCTTGTTTCTTCCATATTAGCATGAGTTAGGGTTAATGAGTTTTGGATTATTGATGTACACTGTGATATGAATCGAATGGCGTAGCATTTGTTCAATTCTGGAACAAGAGTTCATCTAGATGATGAACACGATGGAGACTCATAAACCCTAGCTAATTTTGGTCCCCAGCGCGTGTTTGATCTATTGTACCTCTATCTGCATGTGTTTTCCGTGTTAGAGCGCCATGACCAATAGCCAGATGCCACCTAATTACTGAAAACGCAGCGTTTCACATTGGAAACACGCTCACTTGAAATTGCCTGGGGTTCGATTCCCCCGTGCTACACTTTTTCATGGCCTTTGTATTATTTTCATTCACTTGTTCACATAATTACATGCCTTGCCTTCACTTTTTTTTAATTTCTTTTGCATTCAAAAAATGATAACTCTTCCAATTTTGATCCAAATTTGATGCAATTTTTTGTGCCATTCTCCTTGTAATGTGCTCTATTTTTTGGTTATTTTTAATCATGTTGTGCACGTGTGGAAAAAATATTTGGCTAGGGTTTGTTTTGACATGTCATTTTGTGCACCATGCTCACTCTTTTGCTCATAAAATCTTGATGCCTAATAAGAAATTTTTGAAACTTTGCAAGTGTGTTCTAGACATCTTAAGGAACATTTTGATATGTGGTTTGTAATTTTTGAGTTCCTGGTTTGAGAGTTATGACATGATCTTTGAAGGTGTTACATTTTGTGCCATGCCATTCATTGTACAACTTCTAGATTTTATTTGCCATGCTTGTGAATCTTGAATTGAGCTGGATTTTTGCATGATTGATCATATGAATGTTGAGAATGCATGTGAATTTTACTGGATTTTTTTTGAATGCATTTCCCATTTGTTTGATAATTTCTCCCCTGTTTGACCAATTGTTGACTTTTTGTGAGTCATGATTTCATTTGACTTGGGAAATTCTTTTGGTTTATTGGATGAACTTGAAATTTGGCATGTGTATTGTAGACATATTGAAGTTTTCCATGGCTTTGATCTCATTCATTTATCATGTTTTGTCACTGTTTTATGATTGGTTGAAGTTGATGCATGTTTTGATGCCTTGTATGAGCTTGCTTGATGATGCTTTGACTTTATGAATTTCATTAACTTTCTTCCCTTGATCCAAATGAGCTGAAATTTGGTGTGATTGTCATGTTATGGATGCTGTTTGATCATGAATTTTTTGGTGATTTATTGAAATGTTTGTGAATTGATTTGAGTTGAACCATTCTGTTTGGTTGTATGAGGTTTCCAATTGCATGTTTTGTACTCTTTGGTTCATGAAATGATATTGATGAATGATATGAAGGTGAAACCACTTGGATTTGTTTCCTAATTGTTTGATCTTGATTTTGGTTAAGTTTCATGTTCTGTTTTGACTTTTTGATCTCATTTTGACCCTAGTCTTGTACTAGTAGTTTGTACTCTCACTTTTGAGTTGTGTTTCAGGTTAATAGCACAATGGCCTATGCTTGATGATGGGCCTCCATTGGAGTTGACTTGTGATTTGTCTATGGCTAACTTTGACTTTGTTTTTTAGGGTTTGATACTTGAGTTTGAGCTTTAGGGCTTGCACCTTTGTGCATTGTGATTGTGTTTGACTGTACAGATTAACTGTTGACTTTTGCTGTTTGGTTTTGGTTTGTTTGAGTACTGATTGTATTTGATTGATTTCAGGTACATTAGTTGCTTTAGTTCCATTGAGAACTTGCTTTGCTTTGCTTAAGAGCATTTTCATTGAGGTATAACATTCTTTACTCCATGTAGTCTGGAAGACCTGGCCTGTTACTTGGCCAGGCACCTGTCTGAAGTCCTCCTTAAGAGGCAATGTTTGTGTTTGTTTATATTTGTCCTTGTACATCTTCAAAGACCTCCTAAGTGAAGAGGCATTGGCAGATACCAGGGATGTGCAATCCATCCCCTGCTATTCTGTGTGTCATCTGCTTTTCTCACACCACTATGTTGATGCATTGCAGATACTAACCCAAGATCATTGTACATTGTGTCAGTCATATGTGTAGAAGGGTTCCCACCTTCTGAACCCACACATTCTTGTCTTAAGCTCTCCCGGGCCAGGGATAAGAGCTGTGAAGTCTCATCTTCACTCCCCTTTCATCAGCTTCACCCTAACTCTCAATGTTAGGGTTAAGAGCTAACATTACCCTGTTACAGTGGTTTGTTTGTTGAGGTTGATATGACCCCTCGACTAAAACCTAACCTTGATTGAGCCCATTGATTGCATATAGTGTGTGCTATTTGTGCTTGTGTGTTTGCTTCAGTTTGCTTCCTGTGCAAGTTAGGTTTAGTTTGGCTTGCTTCTTGTGCAAGTCATGTTTAGGATAGCTTGCTCCCTGTGCAAGTTAGCTAGAAACCTTAACTTAGGGATGATTTTGCATGATAACATCTAGGCTCGAGTCGTAGTCTCCCTAGTTGTGTCTCCCTTTGTTATCTGGTTAGGCTAGTCCTTTGTCCCTTCGTAGGGGAACTACGTCGCCCTGATCCTCATACCAGATGAGGTACGTAGGCAGGAGATGAGCTGATCTCTCCGGGCGCCCTTTTTGTTTTGTCTTTGTGTGTGTTAGGAGATGGATGTAAGCCCAGCGATTGGCATTCCGTTTCCCCTTGTTGTGTGCTTGGAGTCCGGTATAAGTCCATCAAGTGGCATCTGGTTTCCAGTGTGGGTGTGTTTGGTTCGGAAGCTGATGTAAGTCCAGCGATTGGCATTCGGGTTCCATGTTTGCCCGTGTTTTGTGTAGGAGTTTGACGTAAGCCCAGCGATTGGCAGTCGATCTCCTGTGTTGTTTTGCTTGCGTGCGTGAGCCGAGCTACGAATGCTCTGATTCTTCTTCGTCCAAGAAGATACGTATGCATAGGATGCGACATCCTAGCGAGCATGTTTTTCCCAGTCGGAACTACTTCGACTCTGATGTCTATGCCTGATAGACTAAGTAGTCCTAGGATGCGATATCCTGCCGAGTCAGTCTTGTTTGTTTTCTTGTGTCTCTTTCAGCCAGTGTTTGTTTGTTTATGAGCAGTGTTTTAGCAACCATTTTCCTTCCTTTTGTGCGTGGATCCCGTCGAGTACGACGGATGCGTAGGGGTGCTAATACCTTCCCTTCGCATAACCGACTCCCAATCCCATTCTCTTTGGTCGCGAGACCACGTCTTCTCCAGGTTTACTCTGAGCGTTTCCTTTCCCTCTTTTGGGATAAATAACACACGGTGGCGGCTCTGTTGTTTTGTTTTCCCGCCGGTTTTTCGCGTAATGCGACAGCTGGCGACTCTGCTGGGGATTATAGAGAAGTTGACCTTCTGCTGGTCCATCTTCCCTAAGCGAGTCTCTCCTAGCGCTCTCTAGGTTAGGGTTTTGGTTGCTGTTTGCCGTTATGTATTGCATTCATTATTTATTGTGTGCATTTATTGTTTGCATTTATGTTTGCATTCATGTTTGCATTCATTCATATTCATTGTTCATCTGGCTGGCTGGTTGTCTATTTATCTCTGTTGGGGTGGGAGTTACTTGAGGTAAAAGGCCCAATACCCAGGCCATGAGTGAAATCTAGGATACTTAGGAATAGAGTGATTCATGGGAAGCGGGTGGTATTGCGCCACTTAGCGGAACATTGATATCACGAGCAGTTCAGACCCTGGTGGGATATTATCGTTGCATACTTCGGGTGTGTATATGATGATATTCTGCGAAAGGTTATTTATGCTGCGTTTCTCTCGACCTTACCCTGGCCTAGACAACACCCGTGAGTGGGGAGGGTTTGATCATTTTTACAGGTACTGTTGCTGACTTGTTGTGGACTTGTTGGTGACTCTGGGCACTGATGGTGACGTTGGTTCAAGATGAGCTTGTGAGTACTTACTTCTGTCACGCTGGAGTTTTGTCCGTGACATCTGTCAGCGGGTTCCGTTTATTTCGGATCCCCGGGTTGAATTTGAGAGTACTCGTTCAGAGGATCTGGTTGTCGTCCGTTCAGTGGATGTTCCTGTGATGATGGTGATATGATCTCCGGTTCCGTTTATTTTGGAACTCCCCAAGTCGGATTTATGGTGATTTAGTCCCTTAGATGACTGTGACTGGTTCAGAGATTTGATGGGTCTTCAGAGGACTTGGTGGCGCAGTGACCTGCATTCATGCATTTGCATCATTATCATTTCGCATTCATCTGCATTCAACCCATGTCTATCCGTACTCAGGGTCCATTTTTTGATTAAGGTTCTGGTTGAAAGATGTTCAGATGTCAGAATATTATTGATGAAAAATTATCTGTCTCGGTGACGCCAGAATCAAAGGACAGAATCTTCCTGGTACGGATAGACATTGCATACGTGAGTCATACTAACATTTTTGCTGTTTTGTAGGTGTCAGTGACTAATTGGTGCGCATAGCTCTTCCGTTCAAATAGCTCAGACTAATGGATCCTCCCAACGCCGATATCTTCGAGTTGAAAGAGATGATAGGGGAGTTGTTCAAAGCCGTGCAGGGGCTCGCCTTGGGGCAGAAGGCGATTGCTGAGAGGTTGGATAGGATTGAAAGCTGGATGACAAAGGAGAAAGTTCAGGGGGATGCTCCGTCATCTGTGGTACAGAAATCCTCTGGCGATAGTCAGCTTAAGAAGGTCGAATCAGGTGGTGTGCCTGTCCGAAAAGAACGCAGTAAAGATCGGTATCACCCGTATGCTGCCGTTGCAACCACTCCCGTTGGTAGTTCGTCAGCGCCACAGCAACAACCACTACCTCAACAGAAAGTTTTAAAAGCTAAGAGTCAAGTCATGAAGGGGAAGCCAGATCGTCAGTTTGATGAGCCACCTGTAACTTATACTTTTCTGTTCAAAAGGTTGAGGGATCTGGGGTTAGTCCGACCGAGGATATTGATTCCCGTGGAGCGAAAGCGGAGACCTCCAAACTACGATGAGAATGCCAGGTGCGATTTCCATTCCGGGGCACTCGGGCACAACATCGAGGGTTGTAGAGCTTTCAAGCATGTCGTCCAGGACATGGTGGACTCTAAAGTTATCAGCTTGGCACAGATAATGAATGGTGATGTTAACCCCGTACCCAGGCAGGGTCCTATAAAAGTGAAGATGGTGAAAAAGGCCAAGGGAGGAATGGAAGTGACTGAGGAGGATCAGTTAAAAGTTCCAATGTCTGTGGTCCCAGAACCTCTGATGAAGGATGGAGCTTTCCCGGTTGTTGATAATTGTTGTGCGACCGTCACCACAGAGGGGTGTGTATTGATGAGAGACACGACCCAGAAGATGATAGAAGTAGAAATGGACATTGGAAAAGTTGAAACACCCAGTCAAGCGATCGAAACCATCAAGGTGGAGAGCGCTCTTGTTGCTGAGAAAGAGAAGAAGCTGTCCATTTCTTCTTATAAACAAGCTCTAGAGGTGGTGAAGAACCAAGAGGCCCAAGGCTGGGGCAAGATTATTGACATAGTGGTAAAGGCAGACATGTTTGGGATCGGTTATCGGCCGGATCAAAAGTCGTCTAGACCAAACAGAGGACGTCGTCCATCGTACACCTTTGCCAGTGTAGGAATGCTGGATCCTGATCATGCTCGTTCAGTGAGTGAAGAGATTGACCATGACCGCGAGCTCGAGGCATGGATAAAGTCGTGCGTACCAGAGAATTGGAAGGCCTCAAAGGTCACCACTGTCGCTCATCCGGAAGAATAGTATTTCTGTGTTTCCATTTTGTTTGCATGAAAGCCATACGTTTTGCCCGAAACGTAATGGTCCATTGTAAGGGCCTTCTCATGTGTTTCATTTTGCAACATTTTGCATCAGTAATAAATGGATGTTTTTGTGATTAAAAGCGGTGTTCCCTGTTTTTCATTTATTTTCGCAGTTTTAAAAATAAAAATGGCAATGTTTTTCGTTTTTTCTTTAGAACTTGTCTCGTTCCAACCTCAAAAGTGACCATTCTCCTGATCTCATTGATAACAATTCGGTTACACCTCTGTATGACTTCGACAATCCGATCTATCATGCCGAAGAAGAAGGCGAAGAAGATTGTGATCTGATGGGATTAGCCAAGTTGTTGAGACAAGAGGGGAAGGTGATTCAACCGCACGAGGAGCGAGTCAAGATTGTTGCTCCGGGTACCGCCGAGGTTTGAAGCGAGTCGAGAGTGGAATGGTAGCCCTGTTGAAAGAGCGTGTTGCTATTTTCGCCTGTCTGTATCAATATACACCGGGGAGGAATACCCATGTTGTGGGGCACAAGCTACCATTAAGAGAGGACTGTCCTTCAGAGAAGCGGCTGGCGCCGAGAAAGAATGATAAAATGAGGATGTGTGTGGACCATCGAGGAGTGAATAGAGCCAGTTTGGGAGATGACCACATTGATGAATTGGTCGATGGTACAACTCAGTTCTCGGTGTTTACCTTCATGGATGGCTTTCTTGGTCAGAATCAAAGTGGAATTGTCGCCAGATGATATGGAGTAAACACTGTCCATCACACCAAAGAGTACCTTCTTGATTATAAGACGAAGAAATAGGTCGGTGCCACGTATCGGGGTGACTTTGTTTCATGATGTGATTCATCGTGAAAGCGAATGCCATGGTGATAATATGATGGCAAAGTCCCAAGCAGAACAAGGGCATCCGGTAGACTGGGGCAAGTTGTTTGACCGGTTGAGATAACTCGTACTGTTGAGTCCGAATCAGTGCACTTATGGAGTGCTGTCCGTCAAGCTACCGAGGCTTGTTGTGAGCAAATAAGAGGAATCGAGGTTGATCTTGCTAAAAAAAAAGGAGAGAGAAGAAGAAAAGCAACGCAAGAAATGCCTGAACCGAAAAGAAAAAAAAAGAATAAGCGATCAAACGGTCAAGTAGGATGATGATTGCCAAGGGGCACTGAAAAAAAAAAAAAAAAAAAGATAAGTTGCAGGAACCTCTGATTCTGATGCTTCCCATGGGGATGATTGTTAGTCTGGTACTCGACAGCCCTCGAGGGGTCTATAAGGTGTATTGGGTCAGCACGACGAGTCTTGTCGAAAAGAGCACGCAATTTACCTAAGCAAAAAGTTTATCGACTGTGAAACAATACACTCACTGTTCGAAAAAACTTGATGTACTTTGGCATAGGCTGCTCGCCGACTGAGACAGTGTATGCTGATTCATACCACTTTGTGGATGTCCAAAATGGATCTGATCAAGTATGTGCTCGAGAAGCTAGCATTGACCGGACGGGTTGCAAAAGGGCAAATGATTCTGACTGATTTATGATGTTCAGTATACCTCTCGAAGAGCAATCAAGAGGAGTGTGCACTGCTTGATCACTTCGCCAGCAACCCATGGAGGATTATCAACCAAGGAAGTTTGAGGTCCCTGATGAGGACATCCCGAGGTACTCAAATCGAAAGATTGAGAGTGACCGATCCCAGAGGAGGGACCTGACCCTGAATCCGAACGGATTCTGATGTCTGAGGGGGAGAGTTTAAAGTGAATGAGTTAGTGCTTCCCTGATAGCATTTGAATGTGCCAAAGACATGGTGGCTGAGCACGAAGCTTGTATCCTGGGTACCCATCTTCGGTGCGTATGTCTATTGGGGCAGCGCCGCGCTCGCTCGTGTATGGGATAGAAGTGGTACTACCTGCTGAAGTCTAGATCCCGTTGGGGAGAGTCCCGTTGGACGTAGAATTGGAAAAGGATGAGTGGATAAGGACTCGGTATGACGCATGGAGCCTGATTGAGGAAAAGAGACTGGCAGTTACTTGTCATGGGGCAGTTGTACCCAGTGAATGAAGCGTGTTGTTAGCCAGTAAGGGCGACCTCGTGGGTATCGTGAGTAGGATGTTGAAGATGATCCTTCCTCCTCAAGGCGATCGTGGGGCAAAGTGGACACGCGGTTATGGATGTCCATTCGTGGTCAAGAAGGCGTTCTCTGGCAAAGCTTTGTTGTCGACGACCACGGATGACGAAGATTTTCCATCCCCTGTGAATGCGGACGCAGTTAGAAGATACTTCGTGAAAAATTGACCCGCTGGACAAAAAAGAAAAAGTCCAGGCAAAAAAGGGCATCCCGGCGAACCAAGAAAAAAAGAGAAAAGGTTCGGGCAAAAGTTAGGGATAATAAAAGAAAAGAACTGTACACCCGGCAAGTCGAAAACCCCACAAGGGCAGCTTGGGCAAAAAAGGGTATCCCGGTGGACTGAAACCCGAAAGGGCGGTCCAGGCAAAAGAGGGATTGAAACGAACAACTGCGTCCAGCATGATCGTTTGTGCTTGAGATATGACTTGGATAATCTCCGACAGAGATCGATCGGAAGCGTCTTGTTCAGAAGACAGAAAGTGCGGAAAGTCTTGAGAACATATGGGGCGTAACCGAGTTGGAACCCGATGAAATCATGGTTTCACATTGCCATTAGGGTAGATTTTTTCACTTTTATGCGCAATCATCTCTTTTCAGGGATTGCTTCCTGTGTGTTGCTCGGTTTTGAGCTATCTTTTTCAGTCAATAAAATGCGTGTTCAGTCAGATAATTTTGTTTTTGTCTTCATTACCGCCTTGATTGCAAAAACATCCGTTTGTTTTGATAAGAATAGTTGCATTTTGAAACATAGAGGTCCCTTCCGATGCTTGCTTATAAGATTGAAATCTGGAAATCTTATTCGGAAGTTTGAGCGACCAAGATGTTGAAGTGTTGGCACGCCTGGGGCACGCTTTTATCTAACAATCTCTTGTGCAGGTGCTGTTAGATATCTTCACTCGCTGACAGGTGGTGATATGAGGCCTTTTGAAAAAAAGAAATCCCCACAGAGTCCAACCAGGGGCAAGGGATAGAAGAACGTAAAAGACGGCGAAAGAAGGACGACGATCCTGGAAGGTTTAATCAAGAAGACTCTTCAAAGTCTGAGGATTGGGAAATTTGTATGAATCCCAGAAGTTCGATCCCCGTAAAGTACGGAGTAGTCGGGAATACAGGGTGATGACTCAGAAAAGTCCAGACGAGTCTGGGAGTTCTCAAAAGTGGAAAGTCAACACTGTGGTAGGATGATGAACACCAGTGTTCGACGAATCGAAGGGCGGCCCGTGTCCGATAAGCCGTATTTCCCCAATGGGTTTGAGAGTGTCATCTCCCTAGCAGATTCGAGATCGATGCCTCCTCATCAAGCCTGAAGGTTACCATATCCCCAGCGGAGTTGTGATTGTTTTCCAAGTCTGAAGCTGTCTTCCCAGCAGAGGTTGTGATTGATGGTTTTCTCCCGGCAAGGTCCCCGAGAGGATCGGGTTCGGCGGGGCTATCCCCAGTAGAGGTAAGGATTGGTTGCCTCCTCTAGCAGAGTAATCCCAAGCAGTTCGGGTTCGATGGAGGTCATCCCCAGCAAAGGTTGTCTTTCCCCAGCAGGGTGGAAATGGACGTGGTAAGGAAAGCTTCAGCGCAGTTCCTGGAGCTCCCCGGTGTTGTCTCAGGAGGAGATGTGTTTTTATGCGATCATCATGTAGATAAGCATAGCATATTGCATCACTAGTGCGTAGCATTTCCATAATCATGGGGCATTACGCTAAAAAACTCAGGCATCAGCATTGCAAACGCATCCATTAGCCCGAGGCCGTGGTGATCATCCGAGATTGGGTCGTTGGAAAGAGTTTAGCATCGCTTGGATCGATTTCAAAATTGGGTTCCCCAGCAGGGTTGAGAGAGGTGTCTCCCCAACAAGTGACTCTTTAGTCAAGTGGGTATCCCTAGCATTGTTACTCCCCAAGTGGTAACATCTTGCCAGCTTGGATCTTTTCCCCTAGCAGATGTGGGTGTGTCTGAGCTCTCCATATAGAGTTGACCCCTTAAGCAGAAAAGTGTCTGTCATTTCCTTCTGCACTCCCCACTGAGATATATCCTCGTGGATGACGGTTGTTTCCGTTCCCTCCCCTTGGGATGGGTTTTCCCTAGTGAGTTCTTTCATCATTAGGATGTCTTGATTCAGTTTGCCTTTTTGGATCGATCCTAAATTGGCTTCCTTGTGGCTGTCTCTTGTGCTTCCCTGTGGTATAAATGAATAGTGGCTCACTAATCGGCACTCATTCATCTTATCCTCAGCGGAATTTGTTGGCTTCTACCTACTACCCGGTAGTTGTAAGTCCTATCTTTGTGGTTTTCTACCTACTACCCGGTAGTTGTAAATCCTTTTTCTCACTCTGTCCCTCAGCAGATGGTTTTGTTGGCTTCTACCTACGAACCGGTAGTTGTAAGTCCTATCTTTGTGGCCTTCTACCTACTAACCGGTAGATGTGAATCCTCTGTTCTCCCCTTGGTGGAGTTAACCCTTTGTGCTCATCCTATCGATGACCGACTACTTTTCCGTGGTTTTCTACCTACGAACCGGTAGATGTAATCCCCTCTTTGTGGTTATCATTATCCAGTTGCAGTATTGATATTCCTTTCACCTTTCGGATATTTTGCTCCGAGTAAGCAACTTTATCCCCAGCGGGTCCTCTTTCATTCACCGTTTGCTGGTAATGTTTGTGGTTTCCCCTTTTGATTGGTCATCTTTGCATACCTAGTGCTGGTATCCCGATGCCTTTCTTGTCGGTCGATTTATCCATTTAACAACCTCCCCCCGGTTATGGATAATCTTCCATGCGAGTGTATTATCTACGTTTTGACGGCTATAGATGATATATCTCATGCGCTCTTGGGTCGAAGTCGTCCTCCCCAGTTGAGTAAGATTCGTATTCCTTGTGGAATCAAATGTCCATCCTTTAACAAGTTTGCTTTCGCTCTCTTCAGGATGATGCGGTCGATTTATCCTTTAACAACCTACAAACCGGTTAGGATGATCTTCCATGCGAGTGTATTATCTACGTTTTGACGGCTATAGATAATATATCTCACGCGCTCTTTGGTCAATCTGTTGATTGTTTTCACCATCAGAGTAAGATTCGTATTCCTTATGGAATCGAATGTCCATCCTTTAACAAGATTGCTTTTCTAGCCCTCTTCAGGATGATGAGTGTTTTGGAACATAAACCAATTCACGCTTTGGTCGGTCACCTTTTTCATGCCTATAACCCGGTATCCTTGGTGTTCCTTCCTGTCTGCTCGCTGTCGCGACCTTGATCCCCAGTGAGATCCCTTGCAAGTGTGTAGCCTTGCCTTGACACATGTAGATGTCAGTATCCCGTCAGCACCCGCGTGTGTTATTTCTTCGGTGTCGGCAAACACCATCTTTCGGTGCTTTCCCAGTCATGCGTAAGTGTCTGGTCTTCTTTGGTGTCCGTAAACATCATCTTTCGATGTTCGCAACGTCGTCCTCCTTCCCTAGTGAAAAGTTTCCTCCTCTCCGTTGGTGTCGATAAACGTCGAGTTTTTCCCGATCATCCGTTGATGATTTGGTTGTGTTCATTATCCCCAGAAGAATCCTCCTCTCCGTTGGTGTCGATAAACGTTGAGTTTTTCCTATGCGTCCGTTGACGTATAGTTGTTTATTCCCCACAGATCATTTGGCAATGCCTGATGATTCCCCTCAGAGTTCTCCTCTCCGTTGGTGTCGATAAACGTCGAGTTTTTCCTAGTTGTCCGTTGACATCTAGATGTTTTGCTTTCTTCCTAGTTCATCTGTCGTTCGTTGATGTCTGGTCTCCTTCTCCGTTGGTGTCGATAAACGTCGAGCTTCTCCCGTTCGTCCGTTGACGTTTGGTCGAGTTTTCTCCTTCTCCGTTGGTGTCGATAAACGTCGAGCTTCTCCCGTTCGTCCGTTGACGTCTGGTCGAGTTTTCTCCTTCTCCGTTGGTGTCGATAAACGTCGAGCTTCTCCCGTTCGTCCGTTGACGTCTGGTCGAGTTTTCTCCTTCTCCGTTGGTGTCGATAAACGTCGAGCTTCTCCCTTTCGTCCGTTGACGTCTGGTCGAGTCTTCCCATTCATCCGTTGATGTCTGGCTTACCTCTCCGTTGGTCTTGGTAAACGTCGAGTTTTTCCTGGTCGTCCCCAGTTGCTTACCTCTCCGTTGGTCTTGGTAAACGTCGAGTTTTTCCTGGTCGTCCCCAGTTGGTTACCTCCCCATTGGTTTTGGTAAACGTCGAGTTTTTCCTGGTCGTCCCCAGTTGGCTTACCTCTCCGTTGGTTTCGATAAACGTCGAGTTTTTCCTAGTCGTCCGTTGGCGTCTAGTTGTATCCTTCCCCATGTTGATCCACCTCTCCGTTGGTTTCGGTAAACGTTGAGTTTTTCCCATGTCGTCCGCTGACGTATGGTTGTATCCCTTCCTGGTCGTCCCCAGTAGATTTACCTCTCCGTTGGTCTTGGTAAACGTCGAGTTTTTCCTAGTTGTCCGTTGGCATCTAGTTGTGATTTCTATTCCCATTCATCGTCGTTGTGATGTCTGGATGTGGCCGTATCCTTTGAGAAGAAAAACCAAAAATACCCAGTAATAAATATCAGATCCCAATGGACGTTTCCATTGGTGGATCACGGCATTGTGCAAATTCTACGGTTCTTGGTATTCAATCCCTGTTTACCCTGAAAGTCTGACAGTCGTTGCTCTCATCCATTCGGGTTCCCAGTTGATTGAATAGGGGCAGCTGTAGCACCTCAAATTTGCACCTACCTTTTGTACATACATTTTCATTTTAGGTCATTAACATAACATAGTCCATTGTATAGCATTGCATGGTCATATGCCCAAGTGCAAGTTCAACTGACAAAATTGGGTCAAACTGGTCAGGAGATCAGGTCAAACAAGCAAGCATGTGCCATTTCCATTGAGACAAGGCCCTAAGGTTGGTTTATCAAGTTCATGTGATTAAGGGGTCATTTTGAAGTGATTTGGCCAAGGATTGGATGATCAAAGCTCAACAGTCAAGCTGAATTTCATAAGAAACCCTAGAAAGTCAACTATGGTCAACTGTGCCTGATTTTATGGATTGGAAGGTGGGAGATGGTTTGAAAGGCTTCATTCATGTCCATACAAGTCTCATTTGACATTTCAAAGATCAAGATTGAAGAATTTGAAGTCAGATGAAAAGTTTCCAAAAATAGTAAGTGACCTGTAATTAGAAACTGCCAGAAATGGAAAGTTCTTCTCCTCAAATTTACCTCATCATACAAGCTTCAAATGAAATTTTGTCCAACATGAAAGTTGAAGATCTTGTTCTCACCTTTCCAAAAAGTCTAAGAACATGCATTTCTCATGTATGGTTGGCAATTTATGATCAAATCGTTTTCAGAAAAAGTTGAACTTCAAAGTGGCATAACTCATGAACCATTTGGCCAAATTGAGTGAGGTTTCTTGCTACAAGTCACATTTGACATGCTCTATCCAAATTCTTCATCACATTTCACCAAAAATCATCCAATTAAAATGGCATTTTTCAAGTGACTTGAATTAAAAAAGGGAGGGTTAAAAAAGTGACTTTTAAATTAGGCATTTTCTACACTTTCTACCAATTGCACTTGATTAAAAACCATATTTGGAGTTTGCTTAGGCCCATTTTCGTGCACTATAGCATGCACTCCATGCATGGAGGTGATTTTAGCATTTTGCACATAACACTTGCATTCATTAATCCTTTTGGTTTGGTTTAAGTTTGATTAGTGAAAATGATTAACAGCCCATACAAATAACTAATCCTAACAGAAAATCAGAGGAGCATTTCACAATCTCAGATCTAGAATCAAAAATCCAAAATTCTCTCAACTTTCCATTGCACTTTTTCTGCCAATTCTTCAAGAAACTTGTACTGTTCTTCAAAGATCCTTCATCTCTAAGTATGGTTGAAGCTTTTGCAAGCAGGAATTTGTCACTGTAGAGCTTGTTCAAGAACTGTTCCATTAAGCTTCTTCCATGGCAAATGTTAACTGGAGCTGATTCAAGAACAGTTGAGCTAAAGTTTCACCTTCATTCACCTACTGCATCATTAAGCTCCATCTGTTTCGCGCTTACACGGCCAAAGAACCCCAGATTCAACTCTGCCATTCCTTGAAGGTTGGATTTCGAACTTCATATTTGTTAAAATTAGGATGTGTATTTCATAGATCTTGCCATGCTGAGTTCAATGAACTTTGAATGGAGAAATATCATCGAGTATTAAGAGAGATACATTGATTTGAAGTTTGGTTATCAAATGTTATTTTGCTTGTTTCTTCCATATTAGCATGAGTTAGGGTTAATGAGTTTTGGATTATTGATGTACACTGTGATATGAATCGAATGGCGTAGCATTTGTTCAATTCTGGAACAAGAGTTCATCTAGATGATGAACACGATGGAGACTCATAAACCCTAGCTAATTTTGGTCCCCAGCGCGTGTTTGATCTATTGTACCTCTATCTGCATGTGTTTTCCGTGTTAGAGCGCCATGACCAATAGCCAGATGCCACCTAATTACTGAAAACGCAGCGTTTCACATTCGAAACACGCTCACTTGAAATTGCCTGGGGTTCGATTCCCCCGTGCTACACTTTTTCATGGCCTTTGTATTATTTTCATTCACTTGTTCACATAATTACATGCCTTGCCTTCACTTTTTTTTAATTTCTTTTGCATTCAAAAAATGATAACTCTTCCAATTTTGATCCAAATTTGATGCAATTTTTTGTGCCATTCTCCTTGTAATGTGCTCTATTTTTTGGTTATTTTTAATCATGTTGTGCACGTGTGGAAAAAATATTTGGCTAGGGTTTGTTTTGACATGTCATTTTGTGCACCATGCTCACTCTTTTGCTCATAAAATCTTGATGCCTAATAAGAAATTTTTGAAACTTTGCAAGTGTGTTCTAGACATATTAAGGAACATTTTGATATGTGGTTTGTAATTTTTGAGTTCCTGGTTTGAGAGTTATGACATGATCTTTGAAGGTGTTACATTTTGTGCCATGCCATTCATTGTACAACTTCTAGATTTTATTTGCCATGCTTGTGAATCTTGAATTGAGCTGGATTTTTGCATGATTGATCATATGAATGTTGAGAATGCATGTGAATTTTACTGGATTTTTTTTGAATGCATTTCCCATTTGTTTGATAATTTCTCCCCTGTTTGACCAATTGTTGACTTTTTGTGAGTCATGATTTCATTTGACTTGGGAAATTCTTTTGGTTTATTGGATGAATTTGGCATGTGTATTGTAGACATATTGAAGTTTTCCATGGCTTTGATCTCATTCATTTATCATGTTTTGTCACTGTTTTATGATTGGTTGAAGTTGATGCATGTTTTGATGCCTTGTATGAGCTTGCTTGATGATGCTTTGACTTTATGAATTTCATTGACTTGCTTCCCTTGATCCAAATAAGCTGAAATTTGGTGTGATTGTCATGTTAAGGATGCTGTTTGATCATGAATTTTTTGGTGATTTATTGAAATGTTTGTGAATTGATTTGAGTTGAACCATTCTGTTTGGTTGTATGAGGTTTCAAATTGCATGTTTTGTACTCTTTGGTTCATGAAATGATATTGATGAATGATATGAAGGTGAAACCACTTGGATTTGTTTCCTAATTGTTTGATCTTGATTTTGGTTAAGTTTCATGTTCTGTTTTGACTTTTTGATCTCATTTTGACCCTAGTCTTGTACTAGTAGTTTGTACTCTCACTTTTGAGTTGTGTTTCAGGTTAATAGCACAATGGCCTATGCTTGATGATGGGCCTCCATTGGAGTTGACTTGTGATTTGTCTATGGCTAACTTTGACTTTGTTTTGTAGGGTTTGATACTTGAGTTTGAGCTTTAGGGCTTGCACCTTTGTGCATTGTGATTGTGTTTGACTGTACAGATTAACTGTTGACTTTTGCTGTTTGGTTTTGGTTTGTTTGAGTACTGATTGTATTTGATTGATTTCAGGTACATTAGTTGCTTTAGTTCCATTGAGAACTTGCTTTGCTTTGCTTAAGAGCATTTGCATTGAGGTATAACATTCTTTACTCCATGTAGTCTGGAAGACCTGGCCTGTTACTTGGCCAGGCACCTGTCTGAAGTCCTCCTTAAGAGGCAATGTTTGTGTTTGTTTATATTTGTCCTTGTACATCTTCAAAGACCTCCTAAGTGAAGAGGCATTGGCAGATACCAGGGATGTGCAATCCATCCCCTGCTATTCTGTGTGTCATCTGCTTTGCTCACACCACTGTGTTGATGCATTGCAGATACTAACCCAAGATCATTGTACATTGTGTCAGTCATATGTGTAGAAGGGTTCCCACCTTCTGAACCCACACATTCTTGTCTTAAGCTCTCCCGGGCCAGGGATAAGAGCTGTGAAGTCTCATCTTCACTCCCCTTTCATCAGCTTCACCCTAACTCTCAATGTTAGGGTTAAGAGTTAACATTACCCTGTTACAGTGGTTTGTTTGTTGAGGTTGATATGACCCCTCGACTAAAACCTAACCTTGATTGAGCCCATTGATTGCATATAGTGTGTGCTATTTGTGCTTGTGTGTTTGCTTCAGCTTGCTTCCTGTGCAAGTTAGGTTTAGTTTGGCTTGCTTCCTGTGCAAGTCATGTTTAGGATAGCTTGCTCCCTGTGCAAGTTAGCTAGAAACCTTAACTTAGGGATGATTTTGCATGATAACATCTAGGCTCGAGTCGTAGTCTCCCTAGTTGTGTCTCCCTTTGTTATCTGGTTAGGCTAGTCCTTTGTCCCTTCGTAGGGGAACTACGTCGCCTTGATCCTCATACCAGATGAGGTACGTAGGCAGGAGATGAGCTGATCTCTCCGGGCGCCCTTTTTGTTTTGTCTTTGTGTGTGTTAGGAGATGGATGTAAGCCCAGCGATTGGCATTCCGTATCCCCTTGTTGTGTGCTTGGAGTTCGGTATAAGTCCATCAAGTGGCATCTGGTTTCCAGTGTGGGTGTGTTTGGTTCGGAAGCTGATGTAAGTCCAGCGATTGGCATTCGGGTTCCATGTTTGCCCGTGTTTTGTGTAGGAGTTTGAAGTAAGCCCAACGATTGGCAGTCGATCTCCTGTGTTGTTTTGTTTGCGTGCGTGAGCCGAGCTACGAATGCTCTGATTCTTCTTCGTCCAAGAAGATACGTATGCATAGGATGCGACATCCTAGCGAGCATGTTTTTCCCAGTCGGAACTACTTCGACTCTGATGTCTATGCCTGATAGACTAAGTAGGCCCAGGATGCGATATCCTGCCGAGTCAGTCTTGTTTGTTTTCTTGTGTCTCTTTCAGCCAGTGTTTGTTTGTTTATGAGCAGTGTTTTAGCAACCATTTTCCGTCCTTTTGTGCGTGGATCCCGTCGAGTACGACGAATGCGTAGGGGTGCTAATACCTTCCCTTCGCATAACCGACTCCCGATCCCATTCTCTTTGGTCGCGAGACCACGTCTTCTCCAGGTTTACTCTGAGCGTTTCCTTTCCCTCTTTTGGGATAAATAACGCACGGTGGCGGCTCTGTTGTTTTGTTTTCCCGCCGGTTTTTCGCGTAATGCGACAGTTGGTATCATCCAAAGGTAACTAGAAATACTATGTTTGGTTTGGTAGGACTTTCTAACTGTATGCTGTTCTTTTTCCTTTTTCAAAGACTTCCCATAAAGGTCAATGTCACTCCTTTATGCTTATAACATCATGTGTTGTTATAATTTTGTATTATTGTTTACTCTAAAATGTTACTCTTTTTATTTTCCAGGATTATTTTGAAGTGATAACTAACTTGTTCGTCGGAGTGTTTGTAGGAAGGTATGTACGCTCTTGTCATGAATAGATCAAAATGAGTCTTGAAGTCATTACAGGTAATGTTCTTCTATTGCTTCTTTTCATTTGGTTTTTACAATAAATGCAAAGTGAATGTTTTGTTACAAGTAGTAAATACTGCACAAATCCATAACAAATATTGAGCTGTTTCTCGCATTTTGTTATTTATATTATACTGGTAAGGGTTGTATTGTGTTTTGATTTCACTGTTTCTTTTGGTCATATTTGATAGGGAAAGCCAGCCGTTGAGGTTACAAATGAAGGTGTTGATGATGCAGGGCATACAATTGGTACATCTTTGGAGGTCGTGTTCAAACTTAGGAAGGTTCTCAACCCCAAGAGTGTGATCAAAACAACATCACTAGCTAAAGATTATTTTGAGAATAACAACTATCGAATCAATTTCAGACGAAAGACCTTGGGAATCTCCTATATTTTTTGGGTATTGAGGTAATTCAATCTAAAGATGATATGGTAATTTCTCCGGGAAAATATGCTATGGATACTTTTGAAGAACCAAGTTTGTAGATAATGCACTCATAGAAAGTAAGTCACTTTAACTTGTTGGTATCATCCAAAGGTAACTAGAAATAGTATGTTTGGTTTGGTAGGACTTTCTAACTGTATGTTGTTCTTTTTCCTTTTTCAAATACTTCTCATAAAGGTCAATGTCACTCTTTTATGCTTATAACATCATGTGTTGTTATAATTTTGTATTTTTGTTTACTCTAAAATGTTACTCTTTTTATTTCCCAGGATTATTTTGAAGTGATAACTAACTTGTTCGTCGGAGTGTTTGTAGGAAGGTATGTACGCTCTTGTCATGAATAGATCAAAATGAGTCTTGAAGTCATTACAGGTAATGTTCTTCTATTGCTTCTTTTCATTTGGTTTTTCCAATAAATGCAAAGTGAATGTTTTGTTACAAGTAGTAAATACTGCACAAATCCATAACAAATATTGAGCTGTTTCTCGCATTTTCTTATTTATATTATACTGGTAAGGGTTGTATTGTGTTTTGATTTCACTGTTTCTTTTGGTCATATTTGATAGGGAAAGCCAGCCGTTGAGGTTACAAATGAAGGTGTTGATGATGCAGGGCATACAATTGGTACATCTTTGGAGGTCGTGTTCAAACTTAGGAAGGTTCTCAACCCCAATAGTGTGATCAAAACAACATCACTAGCTAAAGATTATTTTGAGAATAACTTCTATCGAATAAATTTCAGATGAAAGACCTTGGTAAACTTCTATATTTTTTTGGTATTGAGGTAGTCCAATCTAAAGATTATATGGTAATTTCTCCGGGGAAATATGCTTTGGATACTTTTGAAGAAACAAGTTTGAGGATAATGCACTCATAGAAAGTAAGTCACTTTAACTTGTTGGTATCATCCAAAGGTAACTAGAAATAGTATGTTTGGTTTGGTAGGATTTTCTAATTGTATGTTGTTCTTTTTCATTTTTCAAATACTTCCCATAAAGGTCAATGTCACTCTTTTATGCTTATAACATCATGTGTTGTTATAATTTTGTATTTTTGTTTCCTCTAAAATGTTACTCTTTTTATTTCACAGGATTATTTTGAAGTGATAACTAACTTGTTCGTCAGAGTGTTTGTAGGAAGGTATGTACGCTCTTCTCATTATCAGATCAAAATGAGTCTTGAGGTCATTACAGGTAATGTTCTTCTATTGCTTCTTTTCCTTTGGTTTTTACAATAAATGAAAAGTGATTGTTTTGTTACTAGTAGTAAATACTGCACAAATCCATAACAAATATTGATCAATTTCTCACATTTCCTTTTTTATATTATACTGGTAAGGGTTGTATTGTGTTTTGATTTCACTGTTTCTTTTGGTCATATTTGATAGGGAGAGCCAGCCGTTGAGGTTACAAATGAAGGTGTTGATGCTGCAGGACATACAATTGGTACGTCTTTGGAGGTCATGTTCAAACTTAGGAAGGTTCTCAACCCCAAGAGTGTGATCAAACCAACATCACTAGCTAAAGACTATTTTGAGAATAACATCAATCGAATAAATTTCAGATGAAAGACCTTGGTAAACTCCTATATTTTTTGGGTATTGAGGTAGTCCAATCTAAAGATTATATGGTAATTTCTCCGGGGAAATATGCTTTGGATACTTTTGAAGAAACAAGTTTGAGGATAATGCACTCATAGAAAGTAAGTCACTTTAACTTGTTGGTATCATCCAAAGGTAACTAGAAATAGTATGTTTGGTTTGGTAGGATTTTCTAACTGTATGTTGTTCTTTTTCCTTTTTCAAATACTTCCCATAAAGGTCAATGTCACTCTTTTATGCTTATAACATCATGTGTTGTTATAATTTTGTATTTTTGTTTCCTCTAAAATGTTACTCTTTTTATTTCACATGATTATTTTGAAGTGATAACTAACTTGTTCGTCAGAGTGTTTGTAGGACGGTATGTACGCTCTTGTCATGAATAGATCAAAATGAGTCTTGAAGTCATTAGAGGTAATGTTCTTCTATTGCTTCTTTTCATTTGGTTTTTACAATAAATGCAAAGTGAATGTTTTGTTACAAGTAGTAAATACTGCACAAATCCATAACAAATATTGAGTTGTTTCTCGCATTTTCTTATTTATATTATACTGGTAAGGGTTGTATTGTGTTTTGATTTCACTGTTTCTTTTGGTCATATTTGATAGGGAAAGCCAGCCGTTGAGGTTACAAATGAAGGTGTTGATGATGCAGGGCATACAATTGGTACATCTTTGGAGGTCGTGTTCAAACTTAGGAAGGTTCTCAACCCCAATAGTGTGATCAAAACAACATCACTAGCTAAAGATTATTTTGAGAATAACTTCTATCGAATAAATTTCAGACGAAAGACCTTGGTAAACTCCTATATTTTTTTGGTATTGAGGTAGTCCAATCTAAAGATTATATGGTAATTTCTCCGGGGAAATATGCTTTGGATACTTTTGAAGAAACAAGTTTGAGGATAATGCACTCATAGAAAGTAAGTCACTTTAACTTGTTGGTATCATCCAAAGGTAACTAGAAATAGTATGTTTGGTTTGGTAGGATTTTCTAATTGTATGTTGTTCTTTTTCATTTTTCAAATACTTCCCATAAAGGTCAATGTCACTCTTTTATGCTTATAACATCATGTGTTGTTATAATTTTGTATTTTTGTTTCCTCTAAAATGTTACTCTTTTTATTTCACAGGATTATTTTGAAGTAATAACTAACTTGTTCGTCAGAGTGTTTGTAGGAAGGTATGTACGCTCTTGTCATTAATAGATCAAAATGAGTCTTGAAGTCATTACAGGTAATGTTCTTCTATTGCTTCTTTTCATTTGGTTTTTCCAATAAATGTAAAGTGAATGTTTTGTTACAAGTAGTAAATACTGCACAAATCCATAACAAATATTGAGTTGTTTCTCGCATTTTCTTATTTATATTATACTGGTAAGGGTTGTATTGTGTTTTGATTTCACTGTTTCTTTTGGTCATATTTGATAGGGAAAGCCAGCCGTTGAGGTTACAAATGAAGGTGTTGATGATGCAGGGCATACAATTGGTACATCTTTGGAGGTCGTGTTCAAACTTAGGAAGGTTCTCAACCCCAAGAGTGTGATCTAAACAACATCACTAGCTAAAGATTATTTTGAGAATAACAACTATCGAATCAATTTCAGACGAAAGACCTTGGGAAACTCCTATATTTTTTGGGTATTGAGGTAATTCAATCTAAAGATGATATGGTAATTTCTCCGGGAAAATATGCTATGGATACTTTTGAAGAAACAAGTTTGTAGATAATGCACTCATAGAAAGTAAGTCACTTTAACTTGTTGGTATCATCCAAAGGTAACTAGAAATAGTATGTTTGGTTTGGTAGGACTTTCTAACTGTATGTTGTTCTTTTTCCTTTTTCAAAGACTTCCCATAAAGGTCAATGTCACTCCTTTATGCTTATAACATCATGTGTTGTTATAATTTTGTATTATTGTTTACTCTAAAATGTTACTCTTTTTATTTTCCAGGATTATTTTGAAGTGATAACTACATTGTTCGTCGGAGTGTTTGTAGGAAGGTATGTACGCTCTTGTCATGAATAGATCAAAATGAGTCTTGAAGTCATTACAGGTAATGTTCTTCTATTGCTTCTTTTCATTTGGTTTTTACAATAAATGCAAAGTGAATGTTTTGTTACAAGTAGTAAATACTGCACAAATCCATAACAAATATTGAGCTGTTTCTCGCATTTTCTTATTTATATTATACTGGTAAGGGTTGTATTGTGTTTTGATTTCACTGTTTCTTTTGGTCATATTTGATAGGGAGAGCCAGCCGTTGAGGTTACAAATGAAGGTGTTGATGATGCAGGGCATACAATTGGTACATCTTTGGAGGTCGTGTTCAAACTTAGGAAGGTTCTCAACCCCAAGAGTGTGATCAAAACAACATCACTAGCTAAAGATTATTTTGAGAATAACAACTATCGAATCAATTTCAGACGAAAGACCTTGGGAAACTCCTATATTTTTTGAGTATTGAGGTAATTCAATCTAAAGATGATATGGTAATTTCCCCGGGAAAATATGCTATGGATACTTTTGAAGAAACAAGTTTGTAGATAATGCACTCATAGAAAGTAAGTCATTTTAACTTGTTGGTATCATCCAAAGGTAACTAGAAATACTATGTTTGGTTTGGTAGGACTTTCTAACTGTATGTTGTTCTTTTTCCTTTTTCAAATACTTCTCATAAAGGTCAATGTCACTCTTTTATGCTTATAACATCATGTGTTGTTATAATATTGTATTTTTGTTTACTCTAAAATGTTACTCTTTTTATTTTCCAGGATTATTTTGAAGTGATAACTAACTTGTTCGTCGGAGTATTTGTAGGAAGGTATGTACGCTCTTGTCATGAATAGATCAAAATGAGTCTTGAAGTCATTACAGGTAATGTTCTTCTATTGCTTCTTTTCATTTGGTTTTTACAATAAATGCAAAGTGAATGTTTTGTTACAAGTAGTAAATACTGCACAAATCCATAACAAATATTGAGTTGTTTCTCGCATTTTCTTATTTATATTATACTGGTAAGGGTTGTATTGTGTTTTGATTTCACTGTTTCTTTTGGTCATATTTGATAGGGAAAGCCAGCCGTTCAGGTTACAAATGAAGGTGTTGATGATGCAGGGCATACAATTGGTACATCTTTGGAGGTCGTGTTCAAACTTAGGAAGGTTCTCAACCCCAAGAGTGTGATCAAAACAACATCACTAGCTAAAGATTATTTTGAGAATAACAACTATCGAATCAATTTCAGACGAAAGACCTTGGGAAACTCCTAAATTTTTTGGGTATTGAGGTAATTCAATCTAAAGATGATATGGTAATTTCTCCGGGAAAATATGCTATGGATACTTTTGAAGAAACAAGTTTGTAGATAATGCACTCATAGAAAGTTAGTCACTTTAACTTGTTGGTATCATCCAAAGGTAACTAGAAATACTATGTTTGGTTTGGTAGGACTTTCTAACTGTATGCTGTTCTTTTTCCTTTTTCAAAGACTTCCCATAAAGGTCAATGTCACTCCTTTATGCTTATAACATCATGTGTTGTTATAATTTTGTATTATTGTTTACTCTAAAATGTTACTCTTTTTATTTTCCAGGATTATTTTGAAGTGATAACTAACTTGTTCGTCGGAGTGTTTGTAGGAAGGTATGTACGCTCTTGTCATGAATAGATCAAAATGAGTCTTGAAGTCATTACAGGTAATGTTCTTCTATTGCTTCTTTTCATTTGGTTTTTATAATAAATGCAAAGTGAATGTTTTGTTACAAGTAGTAAATACTGCACAAATCCATAACAAATATTGAGCTGTTTCTCGCATTTTCTTATTTATATTATACTGGTAAGGGTTGTATTGTATTTTGATTTCACTGTTTCTTTTGGTCATATTTGATAGGGAAAGCCAGCCGTTGAGGTTACAAATGAAGGTGTTGATGATGCAGGGCATACAATTGGTACATCTTTGGAGGTCGTGTTCAAACTTAGGAAGGTTCTCAACCCCAAGAGTGTGATCAAAACAACATCACTAGCTAAAGATTATTTTGAGAATAACATCTATCGAATCAATTTCAGACGAAAGACCTTGGGAAACTCCTATATTTTTTGGGTATTGAGGTAATTCAATCTAAAGATGATATGGTAATTTCTCCGGGAAAATATGCTATGGATACTTTTGAAGAAACAAGTTAGTAGATAATGCACTAATAGAAAGTAAGTCACTTTAACTTGTTGGTATCATCCAAAGGTAACTAGAAATACTATGTTTGGTTTGGTAGGACTTTCTAACTGTATGTTGTTCTTTTTCCTTTTTCAAATACTTCTCATAAAGGTCAATGTCACTCTTTTATGCTTATAACATCATGTGTTGTTATAATTTTGTATTTTTGTTTACTCTAAAATGTTAATCTTTTTATTTCCCAGGATTATTTTGAAGTGATAACTAACTTGTTCGTCGGAGTGTTTGTAGGAAGGTATGTACGCTCTTGTCATGAATAGATCAAAATGAGTCTTGAGGTTATTACAGGTAATCTTCTTCTATTGCTTCTTTTCATTTGGTTTTTACAATAAATGCAAAGTGATTGTTTTGTTACAAGTAGTAAATACTGCACAAATCCATAACAAATATTGAGCAGTTTCTCGCATTTTCTTTTTTATATCATACTGGTAAGGGTTGTATTGTGTTTTGATTTCACTGTTTCTTTTGGTCATATTTGATAGGGAGAGCCAGCCGTTGAGGTTACAAATGAAGGTGTTGATGCTGCAGGGCATACAATTGGTACATCTTTGGAGGTCGTGTTCAAACTTAGGAAGGTTCTCAACCCCAAGAGTGTGATCAAACCAACATCACTAGCTAAAGATTATTTTGAGAATAACATCTATCGAATAAATTTCAGACGAAAGACCTTGGGAAACTCCTATATTTTTTGGGTATTGAGGTAATTCAATCTAATGATGATATGGTAATTTCTCCGGGGAAATATGCTATGGATACTTTTGAAGAAACAAGTTTTTAGATCATGCACTCATAGAAAGTAAGTCACTTTAACTTGTTGGTATCATCCAAAGGTAACTAGAAATTCTATGTTTGGTTTGGTACGACTTTCTAACTGTATGTTGTTCTTTTTCCTTTTTAAAATACTTCCCATAAAGGTCAATGTCACTCTTTTACGCTTATAACATCATGTGTTGTTATAATTTTGTCTTTTTGTTTACTCTAAAATGTTAATCTTTTTATTTCCCAAGATTATTTTGAAGTGATAACGAACTTGTTCGTCGGAGTGTTTGTAGGAAGGTATGTACGCTCTTGTCATGAATAGATCAAAATGAGTCTTGAGGTCATTACAGGTAATGTTCTTCTATTGCTTCTTTTCATTTGGTTTTTACAATAAATGCAAAATGATTGTTTTGTTACAAGTAGTAAATACTGCACAAATCCATAACAAATATTGATCAGTTTTTCGCATTTTCTTTTTTATACTATACTGGGAAGGGTTGTATTGTGTTTTGATTTCACTGTTTCTTTTGGTCATATTTGATAGGGAGAGTCAGCCGTTGAGGATACAAATGAAGGTGTTGATGCTGCAGGGCATACAATTGGTACATCTTTGGAGGTCGTGTTCAAACTTAGGAAGGTTCTCAACCCCAAGAGTGTGATCAAACCAACATCACTAGCTAAAGATTATTTTGAGAATAACATCTATCGAATCAATTTCAGATGAAAGACCTTGGTAAACTCCTATATTTTTTTGGTATTGAGGTAATTCAATCTAACGATGATATGGTAATTTCTCCGGGGAAATATGCTATGGATACTTTTGAAGAAACGAGTTTGTAGATAATGCACTCATAGAAAGTAAGTCACTTTAACTTGTTGGTATCATCCAAAGGTAACTAGAAATACTATGTTTGGTTTGGTAGGACTTTCTAACTGTATGTTGTTCTTTTTCCTTTTTAAAATACTTCCCATAAAGGTCAATGTCACTCTTTTATGCTTATAACATCATGTGTTGTTATAATTTTGTCTTTTTGTTTACTCTAAAATGTTACTCTTTTTATTTCCCAAGATTATTTTGAAGTGATAACTAACTTGTTCGTCGGAGTGTTTGTAGGAAGGTATGTACGCTCTTGTCATGAATAGATCAAAATGAGTCTTGAGGTCATTACAGGTAATGTTCTTCTATTGCTTCTTTTCATTTGGTTTTTACAATAAATGCAAAGTGATTGTTTTGTTACAAGTAGTAAATACTGCACAAATCCATAACAAATATTGAGCAGTTTTCGCATTTTCTTTTTTATATTATACTGGTAAGGGTTGTATTGTGTTTTGATTTCACTGTTTCTTTTGGTCATATTTGATAGGGAGAGCCAGCCGTTGAGGTTACAAATGAAGGTGTTGATGCTGCAGGGCATACAATTGGTACATCTTTGGAGGTCGTGTTCAAACTTAGGAAGGTTCTCAACCCCAAGAGTGTGATCAAACCAACATCACTAGCTAAAGATTATTTTGAGAATAACATCTATCGAATCAATTTCAGATGAAAGACCTTGGTAAACTCCTATATTTTTTTGGTATTGAGGTAATTCAATCTAACGATGATATGGTAATTTCTCCGGGGAAATATGCTATGGATACTTTTGAAGAAACGAGTTTGTAGATAATGCACTCATAGAAAGTAAGTCACTTTAACTTGTTGGTATCATCCAAAGGTAACTAGAAATACTATGTTTGGTTTGGTAGGACTTTCTAACTGTATGTTGTTCTTTTTCCTTTTTAAAATACTTCCCATAAAGGTCAATGTCACTCTTTTATGCTTATAACATCATGTGTTGTTATAATTTTGTCTTTTTGTTTACTCTAAAATGTTAATCTTTTTATTTCCCAAGATTATTTTGAAGTGATAACGAACTTGTTCGTCGGAGTGTTTGTAGGAAGGTATGTACGCTCTTGTCATGAATAGATCAAAATGAGTCTTGAGGTCATTACAGGTAATGTTCTTCTATTGCTTCTTTTCATTTGGTTTTTACAATAAATGCAAAGTGATTGTTTTGTTACAAGTAGTAAATACTGCACAAATCCATAACAAATATTGAGCAGTTTCTCGCATTTTCTTTTTTATATTATACTGGTAAGGGTTGTATTGTGTTTTGATTTCACTGTTTCTTTTGGTCATATTTGATAGGGAGAGCCAGCCGTTGAGGTTACAAATGAAGGTGTTGATGCTGCAGGGCATACAATTGGTACATCTTTGGAGGTCGTGTTCAAACTTAGGAAGGTTCTCAACCCCAAGAGTGTGATCAAACCAACATCACTAGCTAAAGATTATTTTGAGAATAACATCTATCGAATCAATTTCAGACGAAAGACCTTGGTAAACTCCTATATTTTTTGGGTATTGAGGTAATTCAATCTAATGATGATATGGTAATTTCTCCGGGAAAATATGCTATGGATACTTTTGAAGAAACAAGTTTGTAGATAATGCACTCATAGAAAGTAAGTCACTTTAACTTGTTGGTATCATCCAAAGGTAACTAGAAATACTATGTTTGGTTTGGCAGGACTTTCTAACTGTATGTTGTTCTTTTTCCTTTTTCAAAGACTTCCCATAAAGGTCAATGTCACTCTTTTATGCTTATAAAATCATGTGTTGTTATAATTTTTTATTTTTGTTTACTCTAAAATGTTACTCTTTTTATTTCCCATGATTATTTTGAAGTGATAACTAACTTGTTCGTCGGAGTGTTTGTAGGAAGGTATGTACGCTCTTGTCATGAATAGATCAAAATGAGTCTTGAGGTCATTACAGGTAATGTTCTTCTATTGCTTCTTTTCATTTGGTTTTTACAATAAATGCAAAATGATTGTTTTGTTACAAGTAGTAAATACTGCACAAATCCATAACAAATATTGAGCAGTTTCTCGCATTTTCTTTTTTATATTATATTGGTAAGGGTTGTATTGTGTTTTGATTTCACTGTTTCTTTTGGTCATATTTGATAGGGAGAGCCAGCCGTTGAGGTTACAAATGAAGGTGTTGATGCTGCAGGGCATACAATTGGTACATCTTTGGAGGTCGTGTTCAAACTTAGGAAGGTTCTCAACCCCAAGAGTGTGATCAAACCAACATCACTAGCTAAAGATTATTTTGAGAATAACATCTATCGAATCAATTTCAGACGAAAGACCTTGGTAAACTCCTATATTTTTTGGGTATTGAGGTAATTCAATCTAATGATGATATGGTAATTTCTCCGGGGAAATATGCTATGGATACTTTTGAAGAAACAAGTTTGTAGATAATGCACTCATAGAAAGTAAGTCACTTTAACTTGTTGGTATCATCCAAAGGTAACTAGAAATACTATGTTTGGTTTGGTAGGACTTTCTAACTGTATGTTGTTCTTTTTCCTTTTTAAATACTTCCCATAAAGGTCAATGTCACTCTTTTATGCTTATAACATCATGTGTTGTTATAATTTTGTCTTTTTGTTTACTCTAAAATGTTAATCTTTTTATTTCCCAAGATTATTTTGAAGTGATAACGAACTTGTTCGTCGGAGTGTTTGTAGGAAGGTATGTACGCTCTTGTCATGAATAGATCAAAATGAGTCTTGAGGTCATTACAGGTAATGTTCTTCTATTGCTTCTTTTCATTTGGTTTTTACAATAAATGCAAAGTGATTGTTTTGTTACAAGTAGTAAATACTGCACAAATCCATAACAAATATTGAGCAGTTTCTCGCATTTTCTTTTTTATATTATACTGGTAAGGGTTGTATTGTGTTTTGATTTCACTGTTTCTTTTGGTCATATTTGATAGGGAGAGCCAGCCGTTGAGGTTACAAATGAAGGTGTTGATGCTGCAGGGCATACAATTGGTACATCTTTGGAGGTCGTGTTCAAACTTAGGAAGGTTCTCAACCCCAAGAGTGTGATCAAACCAACATCACTAGCTAAAGATTATTTTGAGAATAACATCTATCGAATCAATTTCAGACGAAAGACCTTGGTAAACTCCTATATTTTTTGGGTATTGAGGTAATTCAATCTAAAGATGATATGGTAATTTCTCCGGGAAAATATGCTATGGATACTTTTGAAGAAACAAGTTTGTAGATAATGCACTCATAGAAAGTAAGTCACTTTAACTTGTTGGTATCATCCAAAGGTAACTAGAAATACTATGTTTTGTTTGGCAGGACTTTCTAACTGTATGTTGTTTTTTTTCCATTTTCAAAGACTTCCCATAAAGGTCAATGTCACTCTTTTATGCTTATAAAATCATGTGTTGTTATAATTTTTTTTTTGTTTACTCTAAAATGTTACTCTTTTTATTTCCCAGGATTATTTTGAAGTGATAACTAACTTGTTCGTCGGAGTGTTTGTAGGAAGGTATGTACGCTCTTGTCATGAATAGATCAAAATGAGTCTTGAGGTCATTACAGGTAATGTTCTTCTATTGCTTCTTTTCATTTGGTTTTTACAATAAATGCAAAATGATTGTTTTGTTACAAGTAGTAAATACTGCACAAATCCATAACAAATATTGAGCAGTTTCTCGTATTTTCTTTTTTATATTATACTGGTAAGGGTTGTATTGTGTTTTGATTTCACTGTTTCTTTTGGTCATATTTGATAGGGAGAGCCAGCCGTGGAGGTTACAAATGAAGGTGTTGATGCTGCAGGGCATACAATTGGTACATCTTTGGAGGTCGTGTTCAAACTTAGGAAGGTTCTCAACCCCAAGAGTGTGATCAAACCAACATCACTAGCTAAAGATTATTTTGAGAATAACATCTATCGAATCAATTTCAGACGAAAGACCTTGGTAAACTCCTATATTTTTTGGGTATTGAGGTAATTCAATCTAATGATGATATGGTAATTTCTCCGGGGAAATATGCTATGGATACTTTTGAAGAAACAAGTTTGTAGATAATGCACTCATAGAAAGTAAGTCACTTTAACTTGTTGGTATCATCCAAAGGTAACTAGAAATACTATGTTTGGTTTGGTAGGACTTTCTAACTGTATGTTGTTCTTTTTCCTTTTTCAAATACTTCCCATAAAGGTCAATGTCACTCTTTTATGCTTATAACATCATGTGTTGTTATAATTTTGTCTTTTTGTTTACTCTAAAATGTTACTCTTTTTATTTCCCAAAATTATTTTGAAGTGATAACTAACTTGTTCGTCGGAGTGTTTGTAGGAAGGTATGTACGCTCTTGTCATGAATAGATCAAAATGAGTCTTGAGGTCATTACAGGTAATGTTCTTCTATTGCTTCTTTTCATTTGGTTTTTACAATAAATGCAAAGTGATTGTTTTGTTACAAGTAGTAAATACTGCACAAATCCATAACAAATATTGAGCAGTTTCTCGCATTTTCTTTTTTATATTATATTGGTAAGGGTTGTATTGTGTTTTGATTTCACTGTTTCTTTTGGTCATATTTGATAGGGAGAGCCAGCCGTTGAGGTTACAAATGAAGGTGTTGATGCTGCAGGGCATACAATTGGTACATCTTTGGAGGTCGTGTTCAAACTTAGGAAGGTTCTCAACCCCAAGAGTGTGATCAAACCAACATCACTAGCTAAAGATTATTTTGAGAATAACATCTATCGAATCAATTTCAGACGAAAGACCTTGGTAAACTCCTATATTTTTTGGGTATTGAGGTAATTCAATCTAATGATGATATGGTAATTTCTCCGGGGAAATATGCTATGGATACTTTTGAAGAAACAAGTTTGTAGATAATGCACTCATAGAAAGTAAGTCACTTTAACTTGTTGGTATCATCCAAAGGTAACTAGAAATACTATGTTTGGTTTGGTAGGACTTTCTAACTGTATGTTGTTCTTTTTCCTTTTTCAAATACTTCCCATAAAGGTCAATGTCACTCTTTTATGCTTATAACATCATGTGTTGTTATAATTTTGTCTTTTTGTTTACTCTAAAATGTTACTCTTTTTATTTCCCAGATTATTTTGAAGTGATAACTAACTTGTTCGTCGGAGTGTTTGTAGGAAGGTATGTACGCTCTTGTCATGAATAGATCAAAATGAGTCTTGAGGTCATTACAGGTAATGTTCTTCTATTGCTTCTTTTCACTTGGTTTTTACAATAAATGCAAAGTGATTGTTTTGTTACAAGTAGTAAATACTGCACAAATCCATAACAAATATTGAGCAGTTTCTCGCATTTTCTTTTTTATATTATATTGGTAAGGGTTGTATTGTGTTTTGATTTCACTGTTTCTTTTGGTCATATTTGATAGGGAGAGCCAACCGTTGAGGTTACAAATGAAGGTGTTGATGCTGCAGGGCATACAATTGGTACGTCTTTGGAGGTCGTGTTCAAACATAGGAAGGTTCTCAACCCCAAGATTGTGATCAAAACAACATCACTGGCTAAAGATTATTTTGAGAATAACATCTATCGAATCAATTTCAGACGAAAGACCTTCGTAAACTCCTATATTTTTTGGGTATTGAGGTAATTCAATCTAATGATGATATGGTAATTTCTCCGGGAAATATGCTATGGATACTTTTGAAGAAACAAGTTTGTAGATAATGCACTCATAGAAAGTAAGTCACTTTAACTTGTTGGTATCATCCAAAGGTAACTAGAAATACTATGTTTGGTTTGGTAGGACTTTCTAACTGTATGTTGTTCTTTTTCCTTTTTCAAATACTTCCCATAAAGGTCAATGTCACTCTTTTATGCTTATAACATCATGTGTTGTTATAATTTTGTCTTTTTGTTTACTCTAAAATGTTACTCTTTTTATTTCCCAAGATTATTTTGAAGTGATAACTAACTTGTTCGTCGGAGTGTTTGTAGGAAGGTATGTACGCTCTTGTCATGAATAGATCAAAATGAGTCTTGAGGTCATTACAGGTAATGTTCTTCTATTGCTTCTTTTCATTTGGTTTTTACAATAAATGCAAAGTGATTGTTTTGTTACAAGTAGTAAATACTGCACAAATCCATAACAAATATTGAGCAGTTTCTCGCATTTTCTTTTTTATATTATACTGGTAAGGGTTGTATTGTGTTTTGATTTCACTGTTTCTTTTGGTCATATTTGATAGGGAGAGCCAGCCGTTGAGGTTACAAATGAAGGTGTTGATGCTGCAGGGCATACAATTGGTACATCTTTGGAGGTCGTGTTCAAACTTAGGAAGGTTCTCAACCCCAAGAGTGTGATCAAACCAACATCACTAGCTAAAGATTATTTTGAGAATAACATCTATCGAATCAATTTCAGACGAAAGACCTTGGTAAACTCCTATATTTTTTGGGTATTGAGGTAATTCAATCTAATGATGATATGGTAATTTCTCCGGGAAATATGCTATGGATACTTTTGAAGAAACAAGTTTGTAGATAATGCACTCATAGAAAGTAAGTCACTTTAACTTGTTGGTATCATCCAAAGGTAACTAGAAATACTATGTTTGGTTTGGTAGGACTTTCTAACTGTATGTTGTTCTTTTTCCTTTTTCAAATACTTCCCATAAAGGTCAATGTCACTCTTTTATGCTTATAACATCATGTGTTGTTATAATTTTGTCTTTTTGTTTACTCTAAAATGTTACTCTTTTTATTTCCCAGGATTATTTTGAAGTGATAACTAACTTGTTCGTCGGAGTGTTTGTAGGAAGGTATGTACGCTCTTGTCATGAATAGATCAAAATGAGTCTTGAGGTCATTACAGGTAATGTTCTTCTATTGCTTCTTTTCATTTGGTTTTTACAATAAATGCAAAGTGATTGTTTTGTTACAAGTAGTAAATACTGCACAAATCCATAACAAATATTGAGCAGTTTCTCGCATTTTCTTTTTTATATTATACTGGTAAGGGTTGTATTGTGTTTTGATTTCACTGTTTCTTTTGGTCATATTTGATAGGGAGAGCCAGCCGTTGAGGTTACAAATGAAGGTGTTGATGCTGCAGGGCATACAATTGGTACATCTTTGGAGGTCGTGTTCAAACTTAGGAAGGTTCTCAACCCCAAGAGTGTGATCAAACCAACATCACTAGCTAAAGATTATTTTGAGAATAACATCTATCGAATAAATTTCAGACGAAAGACCTTGGTAAACTCCTATATTTTTTGGGTATTGAGGTAATTCAATCTAATGATGATATGGTAATTTCTCCGGGGAAATATGCTATGGATACTTTTGAAGAAACAAGTTTGTAGATAATGCACTCATAGAAAGTAAGTCACTTTAACTTGTTGGTATCATCCAAAGGTAACTAGAAATACTATGTTTGGTTTGGTAGGACTTTCTAACTGTATGTTGTTCTTTTTCCTTTTTCAAATACTTCCCATAAAGGTCAATGTCACTCTTTTATGCTTATAACATCATGTGTTGTCATAATTTTGTATTTTTGTTTACTCTAAAATGTTACTCTTTTTATTTCCCAGGATTATTTTGAAGTGATAACTAACTTGTTCGTCGGAGTGTTTGTAGGAAGGTATGTACGCTCTTGTCATGAATAGATCAAAATGAGTCTTGAGGTCATTACAGGTAATGTTCTTCTATTGCTTCTTTTCATTTGGTTTTTACAATAAATGCAAAGTGATTGTTTTGTTACAAGTAGTAAATACTGCACAAATCCATAACAAATATTGAGCAGTTTCTCGCATTTTCTTTTTTATATTATATTGGTAAGGGTTGTATTGTGTTTTGATTTCACTGTTTCTTTTGGTCATATTTGATAGGGAGAGCCAGCCGTTGAGGTTACAAATGAAGGTGTTCATGCTGCAGGGCATACAATTGGTACATCTTTGGAGGTCGTGTTCAAACTTAGGAAGGTTCTCAACCCCAAGAGTGTGATCAAACCAACATCACTAGCTAAGCATTATTTTGAGAATAACATCTATTGAATCAATTTCAGACGAAAGACCTTGGTAAACTCCTATATTTTTTGGGTATTGAGGTAATTCAATCTAATGATGATATGGTAATTTCTCCGGGAAATATGCTATGGATACTTTTGAAGAAACAAGTTTGTAGATAATGCACTCATAGAAAGTAAGTCACTTTAACTTGTTGGTATCATCCAAAGGTAACTAGAAATACTATGTTTGGTTTGGTAGGACTTTCTAACTGTATGTTGTTCTTTTTCCTTTTTCAAATACTTCCCATAAAGGTCAATGTCACTCTTTTATGCTTATAACATCATGTGTTGTTATAATTTTGTCTTTTTGTTTACTCTAAAATGTTACTCTTTTTATTTCCCAGGATTATTTTGAAGTGATAACTAACTTGTTCGTCGGAGTGTTTGTAGGAAGGTATGTACGCTCTTGTCATGAATAGATCAAAATGAGTCTTGAGGTCATTACAGGTAATGTTCTTCTATTGCTTCTTTTCATTTGGTTTTTACAATAAATGCAAAGTGATTGTTTTGTTACAAGTAGTAAATACTGCACAAATCCATAACAAATATTGAGCAGTTTCTCGCATTTTCTTTTTTATATTATACTGGTAAGGGTTGTATTGTGTTTTGATTTCACTGTTTCTTTTGGTCATATTTGATAGGGAGAGCCAGCCGTTGAGGTTACAAATGAAGGTGTTGATGCTGCAGGGCATACAATTGGTACATCTTTGGAGGTCGTGTTCAAACTTAGGAAGGTTCTCAACCCCAAGAGTGTGATCAAACCAACATCACTAGCTAAAGATTATTTTGAGAATAACATCTATCGAATAAATTTCAGACGAAAGACCTTGGTAAACTCCTATATTTTTGGGTATTGAGGTAATTCAATCTAAAGATGATATGGTAATTTCTCCGGGGAAATATGCTATGGATACTTTTGAAGAAACAAGTTTGTAGATAATGCACTCATAGAAAGTAAGTCACTTTAACTTGTTGGTATCATCCAAAGGTAACTAGAAATACTATGTTTGGTTTGGTAGGACTTTCTAACTGTATGTTGTTCTTTTTCCTTTTTCAAAGACTTCCCATAAAGGTCAATGTCACTCTTTTATGCTTATAACATCACGTGTTGTCATAATTTTGTATTTTTGTTTACTCTAAAATGTTACTCTTTTTATTTCCCAGGATTATTTTGAAGTGATAACTAACTTGTTCGTCGGAGTGTTTGTAGGAAGGTATGTACGCTCTTGTCATGAATAGATCAAAATGAGTCTTGAGGTCATTACAGGTAATGTTCTTCTATTGCTTCTTTTCATTTGGTTTTTACAATAAATGCAAAGTGATTGTTTTGTTACAAGTAGTAAATACTGCACAAATCCATAACAAATATTGAGCAGTTTCTCGCATTTTCTTTTTTATATTATACTGGTAAGGGTTGTATTGTGTTTTGATTTCACTGTTTCTTTTGGTCATATTTGATAGGGAGAGCCAACCGTTGAGGTTACAAATGAAGGTGTTGATGCTGCAGGGCATACAATTGGTACATCTTTGGAGGTCGTGTTCAAACTTAGGAAGGTTCTCAACCCCAAGAGTGTGATCAAACCAACATCACTAGCTAAAGATTATTTTGAGAATAACATCTATCGAATAAATTTCAGACGAAAGACCTTGGTAAACTCCTATATTTTTTGGGTATTGAGGTAATTCAATCTAATGATGATATGGTAATTTCTCCGGGAAATATGCTATGGATACTTTTGAAGAAACAAGTTTGTAGATAATGCACTCATAGAAAGTAAGTCACTTTAACTTGTTGGTATCATCCAAAGGTAACTAGAAATACTATGTTTGGTTTGGTAGGACTTTCTAACTGTATGTTGTTCTTTTTCCTTTTTCAAATACTTCCCATAAAGGTCAATGTCACTCTTTTATGCTTATAACATCATGTGTTGTTATAATTTTGTCTTTTTGTTTACTCTAAAATGTTATCTTTTTATTTCCCAAGATTATTTTGAAGTGATAACTAACTTGTTCGTCGGAGTGTTTGTAGGAAGGTATGTACGCTCTTGTCATGAATAGATCAAAATGAGTCTTGAGGTCATTACAGGTAATGTTCTTCTATTGCTTCTTTTCATTTGGTTTTTACAATAAATGCAAAGTGATTGTTTTGTTACAAGTAGTAAATACTGCACAAATCCATAACAAATATTGAGCAGTTTCTCGCATTTTCTTTTTATATTATATTGGTAAGGGTTGTATTGTGTTTTGATTTCACTGTTTCTTTTGGTCATATTTGATAGGGAGAGCCAGCCGTTGAGGTTACAAATGAAGGTGTTGATGCTGCAGGGCATACAATTGGTACATCTTTGGAGGTCGTGTTCAAACTTAGGAAGGTTCTCAACCCCAAGAGTGTGATCAAACCAACATCACTAGCTAAGCATTATTTTGAGAATAACATCTATTGAATCAATTTCAGACGAAAGACCTTGGTAAACTCCTATATTTTTTGGGTATTGAGGTAATTCAATCTAATGATGATATGGTAATTTCTCCGGGGAAATATGCTATGGATACTTTTGAAGAAACAAGTTTGTAGATAATGCACTCATAGAAAGTAAGTCACTTTAACTTGTTGGTATCATCCAAAGGTAACTAGAAATACTATGTTTGGTTTGGTAGGACTTTCTAACTGTATGTTGTTCTTTTTCCTTTTTCAAATACTTCCCATAAAGGTCAATGTCACTCTTTTATGCTTATAACATCATGTGTTGTTATAATTTTGTATTTTTGTTTACTCTAAAATGTTACTCTTTTTATTTCCCAGGATTATTTTGAAGTGATAACTAACTTGTTCGTCGGAGTGTTTGTAGGAAGGTATGTACGCTCTTGTCATGAATAGATCAAAATGAGTCTTGAGGTCATTACAGGTAATGTTCTTCTATTGCTTCTTTTCATTTGGTTTTTACAATAAATGCAAAGTGATTGTTTTGTTACAAGTAGTAAATACTGCACAAATCCATAACAAATATTGAGCAGTTTCTCGCATTTTCTTTTTTATATTATACTGGTAAGGGTTGTATTGTGTTTTGATTTCACTGTTTCTTTTGGTCATATTTGATAGGGAGAGCCAGCCGTTGAGGTTACAAATGAAGGTGTTGATGCTGCAGGGCATACAATTGGTACATCTTTGGAGGTCGTGTTCAAACTTAGGAAGGTTCTCAACCCCAAGAGTGTGATCAAACCAACATCACTAGCTAAGCATTATTTTGAGAATAACATCTATTGAATCAATTTCAGACGAAAGACCTTGGTAAACTCCTATATTTTTTGGGTATTGAGGTACTCAATCTAAAGATGATATGGTAATTTCTCCGGGGAAATATGCTATGGATACTTTTGAAGAAACAAGTTTGTAGATAATGCACTCATAGAAAGTAAGTCACTTTAACTTGTTGGTATCATCCAAAGGTAACTAGAAATACTATGTTTGGTTTGGTAGGACTTTCTAACTGTATGTTGTTCTTTTTCCTTTTTCAAATACTTCCCATAAAGGTCAATGTCACTCTTTTATGCTTATAACATCATGTGTTGTTATAATTTTGTATTTTTGTTTACTCTAAAATGTTACTCTTTTTATTTCCCAAGATTATTTTGAAGTGATAACTAACTTGTTCGTCGGAGTGTTTGTAGGAAGGTATGTACGCTCTTGTCATGAATAGATCAAAATGAGTCTTGAGGTCATTACAGGTAATGTTCTTCTATTGCTTCTTTTCATTTGGTTTTTACAATAAATGCAAAGTGATTGTTTTGTTACAAGTAGTAAATACTGCACAAATCCATAACAAATATTGAGCAGTTTCTCGCATTTTCTTTTTTATATTATACTGGTAAGGGTTGTATTGTGTTTTGATTTCACTGTTTCTTTTGGTCATATTTGATAGGGAGAGCCAGCCGTTGAGGTTACAAATGAAGGTGTTGATGCTGCAGGGCATACAATTGGTACATCTTTGGAGGTCGTGTTCAAACTTAGGAAGGTTCTCAACCCCAAGAGTGTGATCAAACCAACATCACTAGCTAAAGATTATTTTGAGAATAACATCTATCGAATCAATTTCAGACGAAAGACCTTGGTAAACTCCTATATTTTTTGGGTATTGAGGTAATTCAATCTAAAGATTATATGGTAATTTCTCCGGGAAAATATGCTATGGATACTTTTGAAGAAACAAGTTTGTAGATAATGCACTCATAGAAAGTAAGTCACTTTAACTTGTTGGTATCATCCAAAGGTAACTAGAAATACTATGTTTGGTTTGGTAGGACTTTCTAACTGTATGTTGTTCTTTTTCCTTTTTCAAATACTTCCCATAAAGGTCAATGTCACTCTTTTATGCTTATAACATCATGTGTTGTTATAATTTTGTATTTTTGTTTACTCTAAAATGTTACTCTTTTTATTTCCCAGGATTATTTTGAAGTGATAACTAACTTGTTCGTCGGAGTGTTTGTAGGAAGGTATGTACGCTCTTGTCATGAATAGATCAAAATGAGTCTTGAGGTCATTACAGGTAATGTTCTTCTATTGCTTCTTTTCATTTGGTTTTTACAATAAATGCAAAGTGATTGTTTTGTTACAAGTAGTAAATACTGCACAAATCCATAACAAATATTGAGCAGTTTCTCGCATTTTCTTTTTTATATTATACTGGTAAGGGTTGTATTGTGTTTTGATTTCACTGTTTCTTTTGGTCATATTTGATAGGGAGAGCCAGCCGTTGAGGTTACAAATGAAGGTGTTGATGCTGCAGGGCATACAATTGGTACATCTTTGGAGGTCGTGTTCAAACTTAGGAAGGTTCTCAACCCCAAGAGTGTGATCAAACCAACATCACTAGCTAAAGATTATTTTGAGAATAACATCTATCGAATCAATTTCAGACGAAAGACCTTGGTAAACTCCTATATTTTTTGGGTATTGAGGTAATTCAATCTAAAGATGATATGGTAATTTCTCCGGGGAAATATGCTATGGATACTTTTGAAGAAACAAGTTTGTAGATAATGCACTCATAGAAAGTAAGTCACTTTAACTTGTTGGTATCATCCAAAGGTAACTAGAAATACTATGTTTGGTTTGGTAGGACTTTCTAACTGTATGTTGTTCTTTTTCCTTTTTCAAATACTTCCCATAAAGGTCAATGTCACTCTTTTATGCTTATAACATCATGTGTTGTTATAATTTTGTCTTTTTGTTTACTCTAAAATGTTACTCTTTTTATTTCCCAGGATTATTTTGAAGTGATAACTAACTTGTTCGTCGGAGTGTTTGTAGGAAGGTATGTACGCTCTTGTCATGAATAGATCAAAATGAGTCTTGAGGTCATTACAGGTAATGTTCTTCTATTGCTTCTTTTCATTTGGTTTTTACAATAAATGCAAAGTGATTGTTTTGTTACAAGTAGTAAATACTGCACAAATCCATAACAAATATTGAGCAGTTTCTCGCATTTTCTTTTTTATATTATACTGGTAAGGGTTGTATTGTGTTTTGATTTCACTGTTTCTTTTGGTCATATTTGATAGGGAGAGCCAACCGTTGAGGTTACAAATGAAGGTGTTGATGCTGCAGGGCATACAATTGGTACATCTTTGGAGGTCGTGTTCAAACTTAGGAAGGTTCTCAACCCCAAGAGTGTGATCAAACCAACATCACTAGCTAAGCATTATTTTGAGAATAACATCTATCGAATCAATTTCAGACGAAAGACCTTGGTAAACTCCTATATTTTTTGGGTATTGAGGTAATTCAATCTAATGATGATATGGTAATTTCTCCGGGGAAATATGCTATGGATACTTTTGAAGAAACAAGTTTGTAGATAATGCACTCATAGAAAGTAAGTCACTTTAACTTGTTGGTATCATCCAAAGGTAACTAGAAATACTATGTTTGGTTTGGTAGGACTTTCTAACTGTATGTTGTTCTTTTTCCTTTTTCAAATACTTCCCATAAAGGTCAATGTCACTCTTTTATGCTTATAACATCATGTGTTGTTATAATTTTGTATTTTTGTTTACTCTAAAATGTTACTCTTTTTATTTCCCAGGATTATTTTGAAGTGATAACTAACTTGTTCGTCGGAGTGTTTGTAGGAAGGTATGTACGCTCTTGTCATGAATAGATCAAAATGAGTCTTGAGGTCATTACAGGTAATGTTCTTCTATTGCTTCTTTTCATTTGGTTTTTACAATAAATGCAAAGTGATTGTTTTGTTACAAGTAGTAAATACTGCACAAATCCATAACAAATATTGAGCAGTTTCTCGCATTTTCTTTTTATATTATACTGGTAAGGGTTGTATTGTGTTTTGATTTCACTGTTTCTTTTGGTCATATTTGATAGGGAGAGCCAGCCGTTGAGGTTACAAATGAAGGTGTTGATGCTGCAGGGCATACAATTGGTACATCTTTGGAGGTCGTGTTCAAACTTAGGAAGGTTCTCAACCCCAAGAGTGTGATCAAACCAACATCACTAGCTAAAGATTATTTTGAGAATAACATCTATCGAATAAATTTCAGACGAAAGACCTTGGTAAACTCCTATATTTTTTGGGTATTGAGGTAATTCAATCTAATGATGATATGGTAATTTCTCCGGGAAATATGCTATGGATACTTTTGAAGAAACAAGTTTGTAGATAATGCACTCATAGAAAGTAAGTCACTTTAACTTGTTGGTATCATCCAAAGGTAACTAGAAATACTATGTTTGGTTTGGTAGGACTTTCTAACTGTATGTTGTTCTTTTTCCTTTTTCAAATACTTCCCATAAAGGTCAATGTCACTCTTTTATGCTTATAACATCATGTGTTGTTATAATTTTGTCTTTTTGTTTACTCTAAAATGTTACTCTTTTTATTTCCCAGGATTATTTTGAAGTGATAACTAACTTGTTCGTCGGAGTGTTTGTAGGAAGGTATGTACGCTCTTGTCATGAATAGATCAAAATGAGTCTTGAGGTCATTACAGGTAATGTTCTTCTATTGCTTCTTTTCATTTGGTTTTTACAATAAATGCAAAGTGATTGTTTTGTTACAAGTAGTAAATACTGCACAAATCCATAACAAATATTGAGCAGTTTCTCGCATTTTCTTTTTTATATTATACTGGTAAGGGTTGTATTGTGTTTTGATTTCACTGTTTCTTTTGGTCATATTTGATAGGGAGAGCCAGCCGTTGAGGTTACAAATGAAGGTGTTGATGCTGCAGGGCATACAATTGGTACATCTTTGGAGGTCGTGTTCAAACTTAGGAAGGTTCTCAACCCCAAGAGTGTGATCAAACCAACATCACTAGCTAAAGATTATTTTGAGAATAACATCTATCGAATCAATTTCAGACGAAAGACCTTGGTAAACTCCTATATTTTTTGGGTATTGAGGTAATTCAATCTAATGATGATATGGTAATTTCTCCGGGAAATATGCTATGGATACTTTTGAAGAAACAAGTTTGTAGATAATGCACTCATAGAAAGTAAGTCACTTTAACTTGTTGGTATCATCCAAAGGTAACTAGAAATACTATGTTTGGTTTGGTAGGACTTTCTAACTGTATGTTGTTCTTTTTCCTTTTTCAAATACTTCCCATAAAGGTCAATGTCACTCTTTTATGCTTATAACATCATGTGTTGTTATAATTTTGTATTTTTGTTTACTCTAAAATGTTACTCTTTTTATTTCCCAGGATTATTTTGAAGTGATAACTAACTTGTTCGTCGGAGTGTTTGTAGGAAGGTATGTACGCTCTTGTCATGAATAGATCAAAATGAGTCTTGAGGTCATTACAGGTAATGTTCTTCTATTGCTTCTTTTCATTTGGTTTTTACAATAAATGCAAAGTGATTGTTTTGTTACAAGTAGTAAATACTGCACAAATCCATAACAAATATTGAGCAGTTTCTCGCATTTTCTTTTTTATATTATACTGGTAAGGGTTGTATTGTGTTTTGATTTCACTGTTTCTTTTGGTCATATTTGATAGGGAGAGCCAGCCGTTGAGGTTACAAATGAAGGTGTTGATGCTGCAGGGCATACAATTGGTACATCTTTGGAGGTCGTGTTCAAACTTAGGAAGGTTCTCAACCCCAAGAGTGTGATCAAACCAACATCACTAGCTAAAGATTATTTTGAGAATAACATCTATCGAATAAATTTCAGACGAAAGACCTTGGTAAACTCCTATATTTTTTGGGTATTGAGGTAATTCAATCTAAAGATGATATGGTAATTTCTCCGGGAAATATGCTATGGATACTTTTGAAGAAACAAGTTTGTAGATAATGCACTCATAGAAAGTAAGTCACTTTAACTTGTTGGTATCATCCAAAGGTAACTAGAAATACTATGTTTGGTTTGGTAGGACTTTCTAACTGTATGTTGTTCTTTTTCCTTTTTCAAAGACTTCCCATAAAGGTCAATGTCACTCTTTTATGCTTATAACATCATGTGTTGTTATAATTTTGTATTTTTGTTTACTCTAAAATGTTACTCTTTTTTTTCCCAGGATTATTTTGAAGTGATAACTAACTTGTTCGTCGGAGTGTTTGTAGGAAGGTATGTACGCTCTTGTCATGAATAGATCAAAATGAGTCTTGAGGTCATTACAGGTAATGTTCTTCTATTGCTTCTTTTCATTTGGTTTTTACAATAAATGCAAAGTGATTGTTTTGTTACAAGTAGTAAATACTGCACAAATCCATAACAAATATTGAGCAGTTTCTCGCATTTTCTTTTTTATATTATACTGGTAAGGGTTGTATTGTGTTTTGATTTCACTGTTTCTTTTGGTCATATTTGATAGGGAGAGCCAACCGTTGAGGTTACAAATGAAGGTGTTGATGCTGCAGGGCATACAATTGGTACATCTTTGGAGGTCGTGTTCAAACTTAGGAAGGTTCTCAACCCCAAGAGTGTGATCAAACCAACATCACTAGCTAAAGATTATTTTGAGAATAACATCTATCGAATAAATTTCAGACGAAAGACCTTGGTAAACTCCTATATTTTTTGGGTATTGAGGTAATTCAATCTAATGATGATATGGTAATTTCTCCGGGAAATATGCTATGGATACTTTTGAAGAAACAAGTTTGTAGATAATGCACTCATAGAAAGTAAGTCACTTTAACTTGTTGGTATCATCCAAAGGTAACTAGAAATACTATGTTTGGTTTGGTAGGACTTTCTAACTGTATGTTGTTCTTTTTCCTTTTTCAAATACTTCCCATAAAGGTCAATGTCACTCTTTTATGCTTATAACATCATGTGTTGTTATAATTTTGTATTTTTGTTTACTCTAAAATGTTACTCTTTTTATTTCCCAGGATTATTTTGAAGTGATAACTAACTTGTTCGTCGGAGTGTTTGTAGGAAGGTATGTACGCTCTTGTCATGAATAGATCAAAATGAGTCTTGAGGTCATTACAGGTAATGTTCTTCTATTGCTTCTTTTCATTTGGTTTTTACAATAAATGCAAAGTGATTGTTTTGTTACAAGTAGTAAATACTGCACAAATCCATAACAAATATTGAGCAGTTTCTCGCATTTTCTTTTTTATATTATACTGGTAAGGGTTGTATTGTGTTTTGATTTTTTTTTTTTTTTTTTTTTTTTTTTTTTTTTTTTTTTTTCTTTTTTTTTCTTCCCACTGTTTCTTTTGGTCATATTTGATAGGGAGAGCCAGCGTTGAGGTTACAAATGAAGGTGTTGATGCTGCAGGGCATACAATTGGTACATCTTTGGAGGTCGTGTTCAAACTTAGGAAGGTTCTCAACCCCAAGAGTGTGATCAAACCAACATCACTAGCTAAAGATTATTTTGAGAATAACATCTATCGAATAAATTTCAGACGAAAGACCTTGGTAAACTCCTATATTTTTGGGTATTGAGGTAATTCAATCTAAAGATGATATGGTAATTTCTCCGGGGAAATATGCTATGGATACTTTTGAAGAAACAAGTTTGTAGATAATGCACTCATAGAAAGTAAGTCACTTTAACTTGTTGGTATCATCCAAAGGTAACTAGAAATACTATGTTTGGTTTGGTAGGACTTTCTAACTGTATGTTGTTCTTTTTCCTTTTCAAATACTTCCCATAAAGGTCAATGTCACTCTTTTATGCTTATAACATCATGTGTTGTTATAATTTTGTCTTTTTGTTTACTCTAAAATGTTACTCTTTATTTCCCAAGATTATTTTGAAGTGATAACTAACTTGTTCGTCGGAGTGTTTGTAGGAAGGTATGTACGCTCTTGTCATGAATAGATCAAATGAGTCTTGAGGTCATTACAGGTAATGTTCTTCTATTGCTTCTTTTCATTTGGTTTTTACAATAAATGCAAAGTGATTGTTTTGTTACAAGTAGTAAATACTGCACAAATCCATAACAAATATTGAGCAGTTTTTTTTGGTTTTCTCGGGTTTTGTTTTTCCGTTCTTCCCTCGCATTTTCTTTTTTATATTATACTGGTAAGGGTTGTATTGTGTTTTGATTTCACTGTTTCTTTTGGTCATATTTGATAGGGAGAGCCAGCCGTTGAGGTTACAAATGAAGGTGTTGATGCTGCAGGGCATACAATTGGTACATCTTTGGAGGTCGTGTTCAAACTTAGGAAGGTTCTCAACCCCAAGAGTGTGATCAAACCAACATCACTAGCTAAGATTATTTTGAGAATAACATCTATCGAATAAATTTCAGACGAAAGACCTTGGTAAACTCCTATATTTTTGGGTATTGAGGTATTCAATCTAAAGATGATATGGTAATTTCTCCGGGGAATATGCTATGGATACTTTTGAAGAAACAAGTTTGTAGATAATGCACTCATAGAAAGTAAGTCACTTTAACTTGTTGGTATCATCCAAAGGTAACTAGAAATACTATGTTTGGTTTGGTAGGACTTTCTAACTGTATGTTGTTCTTTTTCCTTTTTCAAAGACTTCCCATAAAGGTCAATGTCACTCTTTTATGCTTATAACATCATGTGTTGTTATAATTTGTATTTTTGTTACTCTAAAATGTTACTTTTTTTCCCAGGATTATTTTGAAGTGATAACTAACTTGTTCGTCGGAGTGTTTGTAGGAAGGTATGTACGCTCTTGTCATGAATAGATCAAAATGAGTCTTGAGGTCATTACAGGTAATGTTCTCTTTGCTTCTTTTCATTGGTTTTTACAATAAATGCAAAGTGATTGTTTTGTTACAAGTAGTAAATACTGCACAAATCCATAACAAATATTGAGCAGTTTCTCGCATTTCTTTTTTATATTATACTGGTAAGGGTTGTATTGTGTTTTGATTTCACTGTTTCTTTTGGTCATATTTGATAGGGAGAGCCAGCCGTTGAGGTTACAAATGAAGGTGTTGATGCTGCAGGGCATACATTGGTACATCTTTGGAGGTGTGTTCAAACTTAGGAAGGTTCTCAAACCCAAGAGTGTGATCAAACCAACATCACTAGCTAAAGATTATTTTGAGAATAACATCTATCGAATAAATTTCAGACGAAAGACCTGGTAAACTCCTATATTTTTTGGGTATTGAGGTAGTCCAATCTAAAGATGATATGGTAATTTCTCCGGGGAAATATGCTATGGATACTTTGAAGAAACAAGTTTGTAGATAATGCACTCATAGAAAGTAAGTCACTTTAACTTGTTGGTATCATCCAAAGGTAACTAGAAATACTATGTTTGGTTTGGTAGGACTTTCTAACTGTATGTTGTTCTTTTTCCTTTTTCAAAGACTTCCCATAAAGGTCAATGTCACTCTTTTATGCTTATAACATCATGTGTGTTATAATTTTGTATTTTTGTTTACTCTAAAATGTTACTTTTTTATTTCCCAGGATTATTTTGAAGTGATAACTAACTTGTTCGTCGGAGTGTTTGTAGGAAGGTATGTACGCTCTTGTCATGAATAGATCAAAATGAGTCTTGAGGTCATTACAGGTAATGTCTTCTATTGCTTCTTTTCATTTGGTTTTTACAATAAATGCAAAGTGATTGTTTTGTTACAAGTAGTAAATACTGCACAAATCCATAACAAATATTGAGCAGTTTCTCGCATTTTCTTTTTTATATTATACTGGTAAGGGTTGTATTGTGTTTTGATTTCACTGTTTCTTTTGGTCATATTTGATAGGAGAGCCAACCGTTGAGGTTACAAATGAAGGTGTTGATGCTGCAGGGCATACAATTGGTACATCTTTGGAGGTCGTGTTCAAACTTAGGAAGGTTCTCAACCCCAAGAGTGTGATCAAACCAACATCACTAGCTAAAGATTATTTTGAGAATAACATCTATCGAATAAATTTCAGACGAAAGACCTTGGTAAACTCCTATATTTTTTGGGTATTGAGGTAATGGTAATTTCTCCAGGGAAATATGCTATGGATACTTTTGAAGAAACAAGTTTGTAGATAATGCACTCATAGAAAGTAAGTCACTTTAACTTGTTGGTATCATCCAAAGGTAACTAGAAATACTATGTTTGGTTTGGTAGGACTTTCTAACTGTATGTTGTTCTTTTTCCTTTTAAAATACTTCCCATAAAGGTCAATGTCACTCTTTTATGCTTATAACATCATGTGTTGTTATAATTTTGTCTTTTGTTTACTCTAAAATGTTACTCTTTTTATTCCCAAATTATTTTGAAGTGATAACTAACTTGTTCGTCGGAGTGTTTGTAGGAAGGTATGTACGCTCTTGTCATGAATAGATCAAAATGAGTCTTGAGGTCATTACAGGTAATGTTCTTCTATTGCTTCTTTTCATTGTGTTTTTACAATAATGCAAAGTGATTATTTGTTACAAGTAGTAAATACTGCACAAATCCATAACAAATATTGAGCAGTTTCTCGCATTTTCTTTTTATATTATACTGGTAAGGGTTGTATTGTGTTTTGATTTCACTGTTTCTTTTGGTCATATTTGATAGGGAGAGCCAACCGTTTAGGTTACAAATGAAGGTGTTGATACTGCAGGGCATACAATTGGTACATCTTTGGAGGTCGTGTTCAAACTTAGGAAGGTTCTCAACCCCAAGAGTGTGATCAAACCAACATCACTAGCTAAAGATTATTTTGAGAATAACATCTATCGAATCAATTTCAGACGAAAGACCTTGGTAAACTCCTATATTTTTTGGGTATTGAGGTAATTCAATCTAATGATGATATGGTAATTTCTCTGGGAAATATGCTATGGATACTTTTGAAGAAACAAGTTTGTAGATAATGCACTCATAGAAAGTAAGTCACTTTAACTTGTTGGTGTCATCCAAAGGTAACTAGAAATACTATGTTTGGTTTGGTAGAACTTTCTAACTGTATGTTGTTCTTTTTCCTTTTTCAAATACTTCCCATAAAGGTCAATGTCACTCTTTTATGCTTATAACATCATGTGTTGTTATAATTTTGTCTTTTGTTACTCTAAAATGTTACTCTTTTTATTTCCAGGATTATTTGAAGTGATAACTAACTTGTTCGTCGGAGTGTTTGTAGGAAGGTATGTACGCTCTTGTCATGAATAGATCAAAATGAGTCTGAGGTCATTACAGGTAATGTTCTTCTATTGCTTCTTTTTCATTTGGTTTTTACAATAAATGCAAAGTGATTGTTGTTACAAGTAGTAAATACTGCACAAATCCATAACAATATTGAGCAGTTTCTCGCATTTTCTTTTTTATACTATACTGGTAAGGGTTGTATTGTGTTTTGATTTCACTGTTTCTTTTGGTCATATTTGATAGGGAGAGCCAGCCGTTGAGGTTACAAATGAAGGTGTTGATGCTGCAGGGCATACAATTGGTACATATTGGAGGTAGTGTTCAAACTTAGGAAGGTTCTCAACCCAAGAGTGTGATCAAACCAACATCACTAGCTAAAGATTATTTTGAGAATAACATCTATCGAATAAATTTCAGACGAAAGACCTTGGTAAACTCCTATATTTTTTGGGATATTGAGGTATTTCAATCTAATGATGATATGGTAATTTCTCCGGGAAATATGCTATGGATACTTTTGAAGAAACAAGTTTGTAGATAATGCACTCATAGAAAGTAAGTCACTTTAACTTGTTGGTATCATCCAAAGGTAACTAGAAATACTATGTTTGGTTTGGTAGGACTTTCTAACTGTATGTTGTTCTTTTTCCTTTTTCAAAGACTTCCATAAAGGTCAATGTCACTCTTTTATGCTTATAACATCATGTGTTGTTATAATTTTGTCTTTTTGTTTACTCTAAAATGTTACTTTTTTATTTCCCAGGATTATTTTGAAGTGATAACTAACTTGTTCGTCTAAGTGTTTGTAGGAAGGTATGTACGCTCTTGTCATGAATAGATCAAAATGAGTCTTGAGGTCATTACAGGTAATGTTCTTCTATTGCTTCTTTTCATTTGGTTTACAATAAATGCAAAGTGATGTTTTGTTACAAGTAGTAAATACTGCACAAATCCATAACAAATATTGAGCAGTTCTCGCATTTCTTTTTTATATTATACTGGTAAGGGTTGTATTGTGTTTGATTTCACTGTTTCTTTCAGTCATATTTGATAGGGAGAGCCAACGTTGAGGTTACAAATGAAGGTGTTGATGCTGCAGGGCATACAATTGGTACATCTTTGGAGGTCGTGTTCAAACTTAGGAAGGTTCTCAACCCCAAGAGTGTGATCAAACCAACATCACTAGCTAAAGATTATTTTGAGAATAACATCTATCGAATAAATTTCAGACGAAAGACCTTCGTAAACTCCTATATTTTTGGGTATTGAGGTAATTCAATCTAATGATGATATGGTAATTTCTCCGGGAAAATTGCTATGGATACTTTGAAGAAACAAGTTTGTAGATAATGCACTCATAGAAAGTAAGTCACTTTAACTTGTTGGTATCATCCAAAGGTAACTAGAAATACTATGTTTGGTTTGGTAGGACTTTCTAACTGTATGTTGTTCTTTTTCCCTTTTCAAATACTTCCCATAAAGGTCAATGTCACTATTTTATGCTTATAACATCATGTGTTGTTATAATTTTGTATTTTGTTTACTCTAAAATGTTACTTTTTATTTCCCAAGATTATTTTGAAGTGATAAACAACTTGTTCGTCAGAGTGTTTGTAGGAAGGTGTACGCTCTTGTCATGAATAGATCAAAATGAGTCTTGAGGTCATTACAGGTAATGTTCTTCTTGCTTCTTTTCATTGGTTTTTACAATAAATGCAAAGTGATTGTTTTGTTACAAGTAGTAAATACTGCACAAATCCATAACAAATATTGAGCAGTTTCTCGCATTTTCTTTTTATATTATACTGGTAAGGGTTGTATTGTGTTTTGATTTCACTGTTTCTTTGGTCATATTTGATAGGGAGAGCCAACCGTTGAGGTTACAAATGAAGGTGTTGATGCTGCAGGGCATACAATTGGTACATCTTTGGAGGTCGTGTTCAAACTTAGGAAGGTTCTCAACCCCAAGAGTGTGATCAAACCAACATCACTAGCTAAAGATTATTTTGAGAATAACATCTATCGAATAAATTTCAGACGAAAGACCTTCGTAAACTCCTATATTTTTTGGGTATTGAGGTAATTCAATCTAATGATGATATGGTAATTTCTCCGGAGAAATATGCTATGGATACTTTGAAGAAACAAGTTGTAGATAATGCACTCATAGAAAGTAAGTCACTTTAACTTGTTGGTATCATCAAAGGTAACTAGAAATACTATGTTTGGTTTGGTAGGACTTTCTAACTGTATGTTGTTCTTTTCCTTTTTCAAATACTTCCCATAAAGGTCAATGTCACTCTTTTATGCTTATAACATCATGTGTTGTTATAATTTTGTCTTTTCTTACTCTAAAATGTTACTCTTTTTATTTCCCAAGATTATTTTGAAGTGATAACTAACTTGTTCGTCGGAGTGTTTGTAGGAAGGTATGTACGCTCTTGTCATGAATAGATCAAAATGAGTCTTGAGGTCATTACAGGTAATGTTCTCTTTGCTTTTTCATTTGGTTTTACAATAAATGCAAAGTGATTGTTTTGTTACAAGTAGTAAATACTGCACAAATCCATAACAATATTGAGCAGTTTCTCGCATTTTCTTTTTTATACTATAGGTAAGGGTTGTATTGTGTTTTGATTTCACTGTTTCTTTTGGTCATATTTGATAGGGAGAGCCAACCGTAAGGTTACAAATGAAGGTGTTGATGCTGCAGGGCATACAATTGGTACATCTTTGGAGGTCGTGTTCAAACTTAGGAAGGTCTCAACCCCAAGAGTGTATCAAACCAACATCACTAGCTAAAGATTATTTTGAGAATAACATCTATCGAATCAATTTCAGACGAAAGACCTTCGGTAAACTCCTATATTTTTTGGTATTGAGGTAATTCAATCAAATGATGATATGGTAATTTTCCGGGGAAATATTCTATGGATACTTTGAAGAAACAAGTTTGTAGATAATGCACTCATAGAAAGTAAGTCACTTTAACTTGTTGGTATCATCCAAAGGTAACTAGAAATACTATGTTTGGTTTGGTAGGACTTCTAACTGTATGTTGTTCTTTTTCCTTTTCAAAGACTTCCCATAAAGGTCAATGCACTCTTTATACTTATAAATCATGTGTTGTTTAATTTTGTATTTTTGTTTACTCTAAAATGTACTCTTTTTATTTCCCAGGATTATTTTGAAGTGATAACTAACTTGTTCGTCGGGTGTTTGTAGGAAGGTATGTACGCTCTTGTCATGAATAGATCTAAATGAGTCTTGAGGTCATTACAGGTAATGTTCTTCTATTGCTCTTTTCATTTGGTTTTACAATAAATGCAAGTGATGGTTTTGTTACAAGTAGTAAATACTGCAAAATCCATAACAAATATTGAGCAGTTTCTCGCATTTTCTTTTTTATATTATACTGGTAAGGGTTGTATTG